>NC_086448.1:58813049-59116686 GCF_028390025.1 Pseudophryne corroboree
GACCCAGGCTTTTTTTGCTATGTGTGTGTTGTTGACCCAGGTCAAAGTTTTGGGTTCACGACCCTGCTATGTACCAGGGGTTTTCCCAGGTGTAACCCAGTTTGCCTCTAGTGTGAACGCATCCAACCCGGGATTTTACCCGGGTTGGAAGAAAAGTGTCTGATTGGCTCTTACCAGGGTCAAAGGCCCGGCAATTTCGATCCAGGGGGAGACCTTCCAAGATTTTACTATGGGGCCCACAAAGTTCTAGTTACGCCACTGGCTGACACCTTCAGTTATGGACACAATTATGTAGACATCGCTCACTGGACAATGCTGCCGATAAAAATGAAAGTTGGCGTTACAAGGGCCAGGCCTCTGATGAAACGCGTCAGGGCGTGGCCTTGTGTCGCTTCCTACACCGGTCTGGAATCTCTCCTGCAGCCGTGACTGCGACACGCCGCTACTTGTAACGGCATGTAACAGCTCGGTGTGTTTCCGGCAGCACTGTGCAGCAATGTTCGGGAAGTTGACCAAATTTGTTGAGTGTGCCAGTCCACAAATACCCTATTCAGTCAATTGTGCTGGGGTTCCCTGTATCTTAAGGCAATCCTGTAATGTCCCAGAGACCTACATATGGTTTCGGGTATATAGGAGAGCACTCGCCAGACTTGTCAATGAAGGCGACGTTGAGTTTGTTAACTCATAGCAGAAAACACTCCTAGTAGTCGATGTTTTGATCCTCTAAGGGACCTTTGTCATAAAGTGCTTACTGAGAAGTGGCGGGATATATCGCATTGCGGAAATGATGCTTAGTACATCCCACCCAATGCATGGTAAGTGGTATCGCCTGCTTATGTACATTGGGCCTAATTCTGAGTTGATTGAAGCAGCAAATTTGTTAGCAGTTGGGCAAAACTATGTGCACTACAGGGGGGGGGGGGGGGGGGCAGATGTAACATGTGCAGAGAGAGTTCGATTTGGTGGGGTGTATTCAAACTGAAATCTAAATTACAGTGTAAAAATAAAGCAGCCAGTAGTTACCCTGCACAGAAATAAAATAACCCACCCAAATCTAACTCTCTCTGCACATGTTATATCTGCCCCCCCTGCAGTGCACATGGTTTTGCACAATTGCTAACAAACTTGCTGCTGCGATCAACTCAGAATTACCCCCATAGTACTCTAACAGAGCTGGACCAATATGAGTGGGTGCACACTCTCACCTCACAGTCACTGTGTGTGAGAGGCTCCTGTCACTCTGAGGCTCCACCCACAATGCCTACCGCTCGCTGCCTTATTTGGACAAGACGGCTCACATCCCTGCCGGGCACTGAGCGGTGTATCCTTGGGGCCCCTCTGATCCCAGGGGCCCAGTGCAGCTGTCCCTTTTGACCCCTCGTCGCCGGCCCTTGTGGGTAAATTGTTCTGTCAGTCAGACATACCTTGCTTGGATAGACTAATGTGCAGAGAATATGAGATTACCGGCATTGTGAAAATATAATACATTATTTAAAAACACAGCATGAATTGTCAGGTCAGGTGCATCAATTATTCACTGTTTCCCTTGTTTAATTGCACATAAATCTTCCTTAGATACTCATCTGATTCACCCCTAGCGGAAAAACAAAGAAAAGTTTCTCTATTGTTAATGTGGCAAATTTTCCTTTTTCATGTGATAATTTGTATCCATAATGTATGAGCTATTAACATGAGATAACAAAGGAAACACTGCACATTTTCAAATGGATGTAAATTACTTTACATTAATTAATTAATTAGCATTATTTCAATAGCATTCCTTGAAAGCATAAATGTACATTGTAGCTTTATTTGTATTTTTATGCCACATGATATATGAAAATGTGCTGTATGACCTTTTATGATGTTATATCTGCGCAAGCTCACCCAAGATAGGCATATGGGCCCTCATTCCGAGTTGATCGGTCGCAAGGCGAATTTAGCAGAGTTACACACGCTAAGCCTACGCCTACTGGGAGTGAATCTTAGCTTCTTAAAATTGCGACCGATGTATTCGCAATATTGCGATTACAAACTACTTTGCAGTTTCTGAGTAACTTCAACCTTACTCTGCCTGTGCGATCAGTTCAGTGCATGTCGTTCCTGGTTTGACGTCACAAACACACCCAGCGTTCACTCAGACACTCCCCCGTTTCTCCAGCCACTCCTGCGTTTTTTCCGGAAACGGTAGCGTTTTCATCCACACGCCCATAAAACGCCGTGTTTCCGCCCAGTAACACCCATTTCCTGTCAATCACATTACGATCGCCGGAGCGATGAAAAAGCCGTGAGTAAAAATACTATCTTCATTGTTAAATTACTTGGCGCAGTCGCAGTGCGAATATTGCGCATGCGTACTAAGCGGATTTTCATTGCGATGCGATGAAAAATACAGAGCGAACGACTCGGAATGAGGGCCATGGTTAGGCTGTGAACGTTGGTATTGTTTTGTGGGAGGGGCTAATACATTGGGCGTGATCCTTGATAAGTGTTGAATGGATCTACATAAAGCTACATAAAATTATAATCTTTTTTAAGTGGATGAGTTTATTTAGATAAGGTAAGTGGCCGGATGTAATGACTCACAATTTTGGCAGCCGTGCGGGATGCCACTCGAACTCGGATGTTTTCTTAAAGGGACAATCAATTACAAGGCAAAACGATGCAACAGTGTACATGTAACAGTGAGTACGGCTGTAGCAATCAATAACCAACACCACTGGTTGAGTAACTGGGGAAAGGTGTACAATGGAGCGACAGACTGCGGCATTGGTCATTAGTAGACCATGGCAGTGGTCCCTTAGATTGAAGAACACATAGTAAAGGGGGTACAGTAGGAGAAAAGTGTGGTCAGAGTAGGTAGAAGTAAGATAAATAGGGGCCGGCAACAGAGGTACAGTAGATGTCTACATTGCAGGATCTGACAGAGTTGCAGAAAGCAGTACCCTTGGCGAGTCTGCATAAGAGGAGACATTGAGACTGTAGGTGGAAGGAGAATGGTTACATGGTCCCTGCACAGTGCAGTCTGTACCTTTATCAGAGAGCGAGAGCTGCCATCTTTACAGACAAGTCTGCCAGTCAATTCCAAAAAAAGCTGTCAGTCTGTCAGGAAGAGCTGTTGGACAGCGAGCTACCTGCAAGACAGTAACAGGAGATTGCCATTCACAGAGGGAAGTCACAGCCACAGACTGGGCTGTTATGGAACCTGTGCAAGATGGCTTTTTTCTATTGCACTTATCTGAACCTGCAGAACAGAGGATATTCATTTTTGTGCAGTGTATCCCTGTAACGCTAGTGTTGGGACTCCCAATTATCAATGGGGGTGATTCAGACCTGAACGCAAAATCTACAATCAGGCACAGTGACATGCGGGTGGACGCCCAACACAGGGCTATTCAGCCACGCATGTCAGCGCCCCCCCCCCCGCAGCAATCAAAAGCATCGCACAGCGGCTATGCTTTTCCACTTCAGGAGTAGCGCGTGACGTCACGCAGCCGCTGCGGGCCGCCTCCCGCACGGTCCAGCCACACCTGGCCAGTCCGCGCCCACAAAACGGCATCCACCCCCTCCCGCCCAGTGACCGCCTCTGCCTGTAAATCAGGCAGAGGCGATCGCTAGGCAACGACAGCCATCGGCTGTCAGCTATGCACCGGCGCACTGTGGCGCCGGCACATGCGCACTTCTGACCTGATTGCTGCGATGAACGGCAGCATGTGATCAGGTCAGAATGACCCCCATTGTCTCTTGCGTAGATTGCAAGAGAAGCTCAATCATACCGTCATTCTGCAGAAATGCTACAATTCTTGTTACTCGATTTAGGCCGTGATACTTGTTATTGCTACATTGTATTCTGCGGGCGGTATTGAAATAATAATCTCCTTTCTAAAGTGATCTCCGTTATCACGCATATCACGTCCATAGTAATCAGGTTTAGCTGCGTAAGGCGTTGGGTGCCCTTGCTACCCCGGGGGTAGCGAGCTAAAATGATTATACCATGCCAGTCAGCAGAAACAGAATGGGTGTGGAAGGGGGTGAAATGAATTGGAATACCACCCTTAGAATTCAGCCTCATTAGTGGTCCAGATACATTTGCCATTAGTGTTAGTATTTGTCATCACGTACACATTTCCAGTAATGAATCTGTTGTATCAGGATGTGTGACTGTACAGACAGTATACTAAGCGTCCTAACGACCGTATCCCTCACCCGCAGGACAGGCAGTCCCATTGGGAGGTGTATCCAGGGTCGGACTGGCCCACAGGGGAACAGGAGAAACCACCGGTGGGTCCTACTGCCTGTGGGCCCTCCTCCTCCTCTAGGGATCAAGTTCCAGACTATCCTAGTGCACTGGATTTATGCATTATACATATGTTACATTATACTCCACAATAATTTGGTTTATTATATATTTACCAAGGGGCACAGAACATGTAATGGTTAGCCAAACCTCTGTGGTGGTTGGCCACACCCCCATTGGTACCTGGCTACACCTTTAAGCATGGGCCCCTACATCAGCATTCCCCCGGTGGGATTTTCATGCCCCAGTCCGACACTGGGTGTATCCTTCCTCTGGGAATGCCAGACCGGGCTGCAATTAACAGAGACCGTGCTTCCAGTAGTCAGTAACTCCCTGTCTGGTCGCCAGTCTTAGCCGGCTTCTATGGGCTGCAGCCGATGCAGTCCATATAAGCTGGGGTTTTGCACATGTGCAGTCAATCCGCCACTTGTACGCATGTGCAAGTCACGGTGCCGGCCAGATCTATTGCGCAGGCGTCAGGATTCGGCTGTCTCCTCTCCAGGCATGGGTAGTGGCAGCCCCCTTACCCAAAACAGGTAGTAGGAGCCGCTGCTGGGTTTAACTCACTGCACAGTATGCAGGGGGGTTACAGCTGCCTTTCCTGTTTTGATTTTATGAACTATTAATGGGATAACCTCTGTGGCCGATTGACTGGAACCAGCATGATTCATCCAGTATTGGAAATCCTTCATGTACTGTAACTGTAGTTGCATGATTTCATCTGGAACAAATCAAATAAGATTCAGCTTATGTGGCCATTCACTACTGAGGCACAGTCCATTGCTCAGGCCCCCGGGGAGGTGGTGGTGTTGTAATTACTAAACTGGGTCAGTGGTTAAGCAGAGAGTGGTGACTCTTACACCAAGAATGAATCACAACGCAGACCACTCTCTGCTCATTACAGGACATAAACAGCTGATAAGTCACACGTGTGTACGGAATGACACAGAGGAAAGAAAACAGTCTATAGAAATTCTTCTGGGACTCAGCTGAGAAATTGTCAGCCATTGTATTAAAGATAAAATAAATGTATATGCAATAAATCTGATAAACGGCAGCAATAGCGTGCTTTCATTTCAGCATGGTTGGCATAGTGGTTAGCTTTACTGCTTCACAGTTCTGAGGTCATGAGTTCAATTCCTGACCAAGGCACCATAGATAGGGGGAGTTTGTATGTTCTCCCGAAGTTTCCTTTAGGTGTTTCAATTTCCTCCCCACTCTGCAAACACACTGGTAGGTTAATTGTCCTCTGGCAAAATAAATAACTAACGTAGCGTATACTATATTGGCATATTCAATTAGCCGAGGTGCTTACCGTGGAGGGATGGCCTCAAGCAGTGGTGTATTTGTACTGGGTACAGGTTGTGTGATGCACACAGGGGGGGCACACATTGCACACCCCACACACATTCTATATGTACCTTTCCGGAGACCAGTAAGGGTAAAAAGCCCTACATGCTGCGGATTTCTGTTTGCACCTCCGTTGCCGCCCAGGGGGAGTGAAACTTTGCCCCGTGCAAGCGTGTGATTGCATGTGTACGCTGTGCGAAAATTCCCCTCAGTCAGCGGGCAGCTGCAAATCCATTCGCATCACACTCACCATCCAATGTTTTTCCCATTCTGTGCAGTGTGTGCGTAGCTCAATATTTACTCCTCCAGGGCGGGATGTACTAAAGGGAAAATGCGGTAAAACCCCCGTTTTCAGGGGTTTTACCGCATTTTCATTAGAGATGAGCGGGTTCGGTTTCTCTGAATCCGAACCCGCCAGAACTTCATGTTTTTTTTCACGGGTCCGAGCGACTCGGATCTTCCCGCCTTGCTCGGTTAACCCGAGCGCGCCCGAACGTCATCATGACGCTGTCGGATTCTCGCGAGGCTCGGATTCTATCGCGAGACTCGGATTCTATATAAGGAGCCGCGCGTCGCCGCCATTTTCACACGTGCATTGAGATTGATAGGGAGAGGACGTGGCTGGCGTCCTCTCCATTTAGATTATAAGAGACTGAGAGAGATTTACTGGAGCTGACTAGGAGGAGTACTGTTACTGTAGAAGTGTAGAGACTGAGTGGAGAGAGTTTACTAGTGAGGACAGTGCAGTTTACTTTATAATCCGTTCTCTGCCTGAAAAAAGCGATACACAGCACACAGTGACTCAGTCACATACCATATCTGTGTGCACTGCTCAGGCTCAGGCCAGTGTGCTGCATCATCTATTATCTATATATAATATTATATATATCTGTCTGACTGCTCAGCTCACACAGCTTATAATTGTGGGGGAGACTGGGGAGCACTACTGCAGTGCCAGTTATAGGTTATAGCAGGAGCCAGGAGTACATAATATATTATATAGTGAGTGACCACCAGACACACAGTGCAGTTTATTTAATATATCCGTTCTCTGCCTGAAAAAAGCGATACACACAGTGACTCAGTCAGTCACATACCATATCTGTGTGCACTGCTCAGGCTCAGGCCAGTGTGCTGCATCATCTATATATATTATATATCTGTCTGACTGCTCAGCTCACACAGCTTATAATTGTGGGGGAGACTGGGGAGCACTACTGCAGTGCCAGTTATAGGTTATAGCAGGAGCCAGGAGTACATAATATTATATTAAAATTAAACAGTGCACACTTTTGCTGCAGGAGTGCCACTGCCAGTGTGACTAGTGACCAGTGACCTGACCACCAGTATATATAATATTAGTAGTATACTATCTCTTTATCAACCAGTCTATATTAGCAGCAGACACAGTACAGTGCGGTAGTTCACGGCTGTGGCTACCTCTGTGTCGGCACTCGGCAGCCCGTCCATAATTGTATATACCACCTAACCGTGGTTTTTTTTTCTTTCTTTATACATACATACTAGTTACGAGTATACTATCTCTTTATCAACCAGTCTATATTAGCAGCAGACACAGTACAGTGCGGTAGTTCACGGCTGTGGCTACCTCTGTGTCGGCACTCGGCAGCCCGTCCATAATTGTATATACCACCTAACCGTGGTTTTTTTTTCTTTCTTTATACATACATACTAGTTACGAGTATACTATCTCTTTATCAACCAGTCTATATATTAGCAGCAGACACAGTACAGTGCGGTAGTTCACGGCGGTGGCTACCTCTGTGTCGGCACTCGGCAGCCCGTCCATAATTGTATATACCACCTAACCGTGGTTTTTTTTTCTTTCTTTATACATACATACTAGTTACGAGTATACTATCTCTTTATCAACCAGTCTATATTAGCAGCAGACACAGTACAGTGCGGTAGTTCACGGCTGTGGCTACCTCTGTGTCGGCACTCGGCAGCCCGTCCATAATTGTATATACCACCTAACCGTGGTTTTTTTTTCTTTCTTTATACATACATACTAGTTACGAGTATACTATCTCTTTATCAACCAGTCTATATATTAGCAGCAGACACAGTACAGTGCGGTAGTTCACGGCTGTGGCTACCTCTGTGTCGGCACTCGGCAGCCCGTCCATAATTGTATATACCACCTAACCGTGGTTTTTTTTTCTTTCTTTATACATACATACTAGTTACGAGTATACTATCTCTTTATCAACCAGTCTATATATTAGCAGCAGACACAGTACAGTGCGGTAGTTCACGGCTGTGGCTACCTCTGTGTCGGCACTCGGCAGCCCGTCCATAATTGTATATACCACCTAACCGTGGTTTTTTTTTCTTTCTTTATACATACATACTAGTTACGAGTATACTATCTCTTTATCAACCAGTCTATATATTAGCAGCAGACACAGTACAGTGCGGTAGTTCACGGCTGTGGCTACCTCTGTGTCGGCACTCGGCAGCCCGTCCATAATTGTATATACCACCTAACCGTGGGTTTTTTTTCTTTCTTTATACATACATACTAGTTACGAGTATACTATCTCTTTATCAACCAGTCTATATATTAGCAGCAGACACAGTACAGTGCGGTAGTTCACGGCTGTGGCTACCTCTGTGTCGGCACTCGGCAGCCCGTCCATAATTGTATATACCACCTAACCGTGGTTTTTTTTTCTTTCTTTATACATACATACTAGTTACGAGTATACTATCTCTTTATCAACCAGTCTATATATTAGCAGCAGACACAGTACAGTGCGGTAGTTCACGGCTGTGGCTACCTCTGTGTCGGCACTCGGCAGCCCGTCCATAATTGTATATACCACCTAACCGTGGTTTTTTTTTCTTTCTTTATACATACATACTAGTTACGAGTATACTATCTCTTTATCAACCAGTCTATATATTAGCAGCAGACACAGTACAGTGCGATAGTTCACGGCTGTGGCTACCTCTGTGTCGGCACTCGGCAGCCCGTCCATAATTGTATACTAGTATCCAATCCATCCATCTCCATTGTTTACCTGAGGTGCCTTTTAGTTGTGCCTATTAAAATATGGAGAACAAAAATGTTGAGGTTCCAAAATTAGGGAAAGATCAAGATCCACTTCCACCTCGTGCTGAAGCTGCTGCCACTAGTCATGGCCGAGACGATGAAATGCCAGCAACGTCTGCCAAGGCCGATGCCCAATGTCATAGTACAGAGCATGTCAAATCCAAAACACCAAATATCAGTAAAAAAAGGACTCCAAAACCTAAAATAAAATTGTCGTCGGAGAAGCGTAAACTTGCCAATATGCCATTTACCACACGGAGTGGCAAGGAACGGCTGAGGCCCTGGCCTATGTTCATGGCTAGTGGTTCAGCTTCACATGAGGATGGAAGCACTCAGCCTCTCGCTAGAAAAATGAAAAGACTCAAGCTGGCAAAAGCAGCACAGCAAAGAACTGTGCATTCTTCGAAATCCCAAATCCACAAGGAGAGTCCAATTGTGTCGGTTGCGATGCCTGACCTTCCCAACACTGGACGTGAAGAGCATGCGCCTTCCACCATTTGCACGCCCCCTGCAAGTGCTGGAAGGAGCACCCGCAGTCCAGTTCCTGATAGTCAGATTGAAGATGTCAGTGTTGAAGTACACCAGGATGAGGAGGATATGGGTGTTGCTGGCGCTGGGGAGGAAATTGACCAGGAGGATTCTGATGGTGAGGTGGTTTGTTTAAGTCAGGCACCCGGGGAGACACCTGTTGTCCGTGGGAGGAATATGGCCGTTGACATGCCAGGTGAAAATACCAAAAAAATCAGCTCTTCGGTGTGGAGGTATTTCACCAGAAATGCGGACAACAGGTGTCAAGCCGTGTGTTCCCTTTGTCAAGCTGTAATAAGTAGGGGTAAGGACGTTAACCACCTCGGAACATCCTCCCTTATACGTCACCTGCAGCGCATTCATAATAAGTCAGTGACAAGTTCAAAAACTTTGGGTGACAGCGGAAGCAGTCCACTGACCATTAAATCCCTTCCTCTTGTAACCAAGCTCACGCAAACCACCCCACCAACTCCCTCAGTGTCAATTTCCTCCTTCCCCAGGAATGCCAATAGTCCTGCAGGCCATGTCACTGGCAATTCTGACGAGTCCTCTCCTGCCTGGGATTCCTCCGATGCATCCTTGCGTGTAACGCCTACTGCTGCTGGCGCTGCTGTTGTTGCCGCTGGGAGTCGATGGTCATCCCAGAGGGGAAGTCGTAAGCCCACTTGTACTACTTCCAGTAAGCAATTGACTGTTCAACAGTCCTTTGCGAGGAAGATGAAATATCACAGCAGTCATCCTACTGCAAAGCGGATAACTGAGTCCTTGACAACTATGTTGGTGTTAGACGTGCGTCCGGTATCCGCCGTTAGTTCACAGGGAACTAGACAATTTATTGAGGCAGTGTGCCCCCGTTACCAAATACCATCTAGGTTCCACTTCTCTAGGCAGGCGATACCGAGAATGTACACGGACGTCAGAAAAAGACTCACCAGTGTCCTAAAAAATGCAGTTGTACCCAATGTCCACTTAACCACGGACATGTGGACAAGTGGAGCAGGGCAGGGTCAGGACTATATGACTGTGACAGCCCACTGGGTAGATGTATGGACTCCCGCCGCAAGAACAGCAGCGGCGGCACCAGTAGCAGCATCTCGCAAACGCCAACTCTTTCCTAGGCAGGCTACGCTTTGTATCACCGCTTTCCAGAATACGCACACAGCTGAAAACCTCTTACGGCAACTGAGGAAGATCATCGCGGAATGGCTTACCCCAATTGGACTCTCCTGTGGATTTGTGGCATCGGACAACGCCAGCAATATTGTGTGTGCATTAAATATGGGCAAATTCCAGCACGTCCCATGTTTTGCACATACCTTGAATTTGGTGGTGCAGAATTTTTTAAAAAACGACAGGGGCGTGCAAGAGATGCTGTCGGTGGCCAGAAAAATTGCGGGACACTTTCGGCGTACAGGCACCACGTACAGAAGACTGGAGCACCACCAAAAACTACTGAACCTGCCCTGCCATCATCTGAAGCAAGAAGTGGTAACGAGGTGGAATTCAACCCTCTATATGCTTCAGAGGTTGGAGGAGCAGCAAAAGGCCATTCAAGCCTATACAATTGAGCACGATATAGGAGGTGGAATGCACCTGTCTCAAGTGCAGTGGAGAATGATTTCAACGTTGTGCAAGGTTCTGATGCCCTTTGAACTTGCCACACGTGAAGTCAGTTCAGACACTGCCAGCCTGAGTCAGGTCATTCCCCTCATCAGGCTTTTGCAGAAGAAGCTGGAGGCATTGAAGAAGGAGCTAAAAGGGAGCGATTCCGCTAGGCATGTGGGACTTGTGGATGCAGCCCTTAATTCGCTTAACAAGGATTCACGGGTGGTCAATCTGTTGAAATCAGAGCACTACATTTTGGCCACCGTGCTCGATCCTAGATTTAAAGCCTACCTTGGATCTCTCTTTCCGGCAGACACAGGTCTGCTGGGGTTGAAAGACCTGCTGGTGACAAAATTGTCAAGTCAAGCGGAACGCGACCTGTCAACATCTCCTCCTTCACATTCTCCCGCAACTGGGGGTGCGAGGAAAAGGCTCAGAATTCCGAGCCCACCCGCTGGCGGTGATGCAGGGCAGTCTGGAGCAACTGCTGATGCTGACATCTGGTCCGGACTGAAGGACCTGACAACGATTACGGACATGTCGTCTACTGTCACTGCATATGATTCTCTCAACATTGATAGAATGGTGGAGGATTATATGAGTGACCGCATCCAAGTAGGCACGTCACACAGTCCGTACTTATACTGGCAGGAAAAAGAGGCAATTTGGAGGCCCTTGCACAAACTGGCTTTATTCTACCTAAGTTGCCCTCCCACAAGTGTGTACTCCGAAAGAGTGTTTAGTGCCGCCGCTCACCTTGTCAGCAATCGGCGTACGAGGTTACATCCAGAAAATGTGGAGAAGATGATGTTCATTAAAATGAATTATAATCAATTCCTCCGCGGAGACATTGACCAGCAGCAATTGCCTCCACAAAGTACACAGGGAGCTGAGATGGTGGATTCCAGTGGGGACGAATTGATAATCTGTGAGGAGGGGGATGTACACGGTGATATATCGGAGGGTGAAGATGAGGTGGACATCTTGCCTCTGTAGAGCCAGTTTGTGCAAGGAGAGATTAATTGCTTCTTTTTTGGGGGGGGTCCAAACCAACCCGTCATATCAGTCACAGTCGTGTGGCAGACCCTGTCACTGAAATGATGGGTTGGTTAAAGTGTGCATGTCCTGTTTTGTTTATACAACATAAGGGTGGGTGGGAGGGCCCAAGGACAATTCCATCTTGCACCTCTTTTTTCTTTTCTTTTTCTTTGCATCATGTGCTGATTGGGGAGGGTTTTTTGGAAGGGACATCCTGCGTGACACTGCAGTGCCACTCCTAGATGGGCCCGGTGTTTGTGTCGGCCACTAGGGTCGCTAATCTTACTCACACAGCTACCTCATTGCGCCTCTTTTTTTCTTTGCGTCATGTGCTGTTTGGGGAGGGTTTTTTGGAAGGGACATCCTGCGTGACACTGCAGTGCCACTCCTAGATGGGCCCGGTGTTTGTGTCGGCCACTAGGGTCGCTAATCTTACTCACACAGCTACCTCATTGCGCCTCTTTTTTTCTTTGCGTCATGTGCTGTTTGGGGAGGGTTTTTTGGAAGGGCCATCCTGCGTGACACTGCAGTGCCACTCCTAGATGGGCCCGGTGTTTGTGTCGGCCACTAGGGTCGCTAATCTTACTCACACAGCTACCTCATTGCGCCTCTTTTTTTCTTTGCGTCATGTGCTGTTTGGGGAGGGTTTTTTGGAAGGGACATCCTGCGTGACACTGCAGTGCCACTCCTAGATGGGCCCGGTGTTTGTGTCGGCCACTAGGGTCGCTTATCTTACTCACACAGCGACCTCGGTGCAAATTTTAGGACTAAAAATAATATTGTGAGGTGTGAGGTATTCAGAATAGACTGAAAATGAGTGTAAATTATGGTTTTTGAGGTTAATAATACTTTGGGATCAAAATGACCCCCAAATTCTATGATTTAAGCTGTTTTTTAGGGTTTTTTGAAAAAAACACCCGAATCCAAAACACACCCGAATCCGATAAAAAAAATTCGGTGAGGTTTTGCCAAAACGCGTTCGAACCCAAAACACGGTCGCGGAACCGAACCCAAAACCAAAACACAAAACCCGAAAAATTTCAGGCGCTCATCTCTAATTTTCATATGTACTAAGGCCCCACCGCTGGGATTACGCCTCTGGGGGTATCTCCATCTTTTGATGGCAATACCCCATAGAAGCCTATGGGCTTCTTACCGCCGCCGACCTGCGCCGCTCTCGACGATCTCTCTACCCCCGGCCCCCCTCCTCCTTCTCCCCCGCAGCACAGCCTTGTCTCCTTTCAGCTGCAGGGGGGAGAAGGAGGATCACGGGGACTCCCTGCACGTCACCTCCCGGGGCTGGGAGGTGACGGAAGCCGCCACAAACCTTGTCCTGTGGAACATCACTGATCACAGGACACCCCTGGCATCGCTCTGTGATACTAATCGCAAATGTAAGTACATATGCGATTAGTATCATTGCGTTGACCAGCGATGACCCGTGATCAGTGACAGTACATCCCGCCCCCAGTGTGAAGAAATCAGGCTGATAGGGGCCGGAGCTGAAGTCAAACACCGGCCCTGAAAACGTTTGGGAACGCCTGCGTTTTTCCTGACACTCCCAGAAAATGGGCAGTTACCAGAGACAAACGTCCTCTTCCTGTCAATCACCTTGCGAACAGCCGTGCGATTGAAATCTTTGCACAATCCTGTTGCTGTTTGGCGACACGCCTACGCATTGCGGTGCATACACATGCGCACTAGTTCAATAATCACCCGCTGTGCGAAAACGCACAGCAGCAATCAGGTCTGATTAAGGCCCATAGGGGTCGATTCAATTCGGCAACTTATGAATAGCGCCGGGAATTAGCTCCCGACACTATTCAATTCAGCTGCTAGTTACCCGCAATTGTCGGGAATTCTTCTCTCATCCCCGGGGGGTGAGAGAAGAAAACCGACAAAAGTGCTGCCGCGCGGCCGGCGCGAGGCTGATTCTGTCGGGAATCAGAATCGCCGTGGGTAGTTAAGTCGGAAAATGCCCGTTCTCCCAACAAAACTACCTGTTAAGTCAGCGAGAACGGGCATTCGCCGACTTAACTTTAGCTGAATTGAATAGCGTCGGGAGCTAATTCCCGGCGCTATTCATAAGTTGCCGAATTGAATCGACCCCATAGAGTGTAAGCTCCACTGTTGCAGGGACTGATGTAAATGACTGAAATAATCACCGTAAACCGCTGCGGAATATGTGTGCGATATATACATAACTAGTAACAATAAATAACTAAGTAATTTCTTAAAATCAGTGATCACCGTTGCCACTTAGGGGGTCATTCCAAGTTGATCGCTAGCTGCTTTCGTTCGCTGTGCACCGATCAGGGGGAAAAATCGGCACTTCTGCGCATGCGTATGGGGCGCAATGCGCACGCGCTTCGTACTTTTCACAAAAGCCGATGCAGTTTCACACAAGGTCTAGGGAAGCTTTTCAGTCGCACTGCTGACCGCAGAGTGATTGACAGGAAGTGGGCGTTTCTGGGAGGTAACTGACCGTTTTCGGGGAGTGTATGGAAAAACGCAGGCGTGTCAGATACAAACGCAGGCGTGGCTGGCCGAATGCAGGGCGTGTTTGTGACGTCAAAACAGGAACTAAATAGTCTGTAGTGATCGCAAGCTAGGAGTAGGTCTGGAGCTACTCTGAAGCTGCACAAAATTATTTTGTAGTCGTTCTGCGATCCTTTCGTTCGCACTTTTGCTAAGCTAAGATACACTCCCAGAGGGCGGCGGCCTAGCGTTTGCACGGCTCTGCTAAAAGCAGCTAGCGAACGAGCAACTCAGAATGAGGGCCTTAGTTTCTAGTATTCTGATGTAAAATAAGTGACTTATTAGAGTGTTTTATCAGTATCTGTGTAAGCTATTATGCATTTATAGTATAGTACCAGTGGCGGATCTTGCCACGGGCAAGCAGGACTTTTGCCCGGGGCGCCGCCTTCCGGAGGGCGCCGGCGCCATCCGGAGGGCGCCGCACCATGGCAAGTTCCTCCACTGTCAGTGTGCGCCCCAGCAGTGTCCCCCCGCTGTGCCCCCCCTCCCGCTGTGAGAAGGGAACCAGACGCTATGCGTCTGGTTTCCCTTCGTGGCGCTGGTCCTCCCCCGCTCTGAAGTGAATCAGACGCTAAGCGTCTAGTTTCCCTTCATGGAGAGGCCTTTGGTGTGCGGTGCGCGATGACGTCATCGCGCACCGCACAGCATTGTGGCATAGACGCTAGGGGTCATAATTGACCTCTAGCGCTTATGCTGTGCTATGGGAGAGACGTCATGACTGACGTCTCTCCCATAGATCCAAGGAGAAGAGCGGCGCCGGTCTGCAGGGTCTGGAAACAGGAGCGGGGTACAGTAAGTATACTTTTTTTTTTTTCCAGCGGCGCTACAAATGGGAGGCGTGACTGACCACGCCCCCATGTTAAGCCACGCCCCTAACTTTTGCCCGGGGCGCCGCAAGGGCAAGAACCGGCCCTGAATAGTACGCGTTGCTCTTTTGGGAATTTAGACAGTTTTTCCCTACTTAGATAAATATAAGAAGTGCAAATTGAGTAATTTAATTTATTTTATAATAAAGATATTTATAGTGTTTCACCGCATGAAATGCATGTCTCTTCAGGTTCCATATGGAGAGGGGGATTATTGCACTATTACATACCCTCCAACTGTACCTTTTTAATAGGTACAGTAACTTTTTTTTATGGTCTGTACCTATTTCTGGCTCTCCAAACTTCCATTAAAAGTATAGGAAAAGGGGCGTGACCACGCCCCCCCATTTACCGTGGCCACGCCCCCTTTTCTAATTTGTACCTATTTTTGTGTGCACTTTCGTCTGTGCTTCTCTACATAGCTACAGAGTCATTAACGAATTCATTCATTGCTGATGGAAGATTTAAGAAAGGAGTAGTAGCATTTTATGCTTCTAACAGTTTTGTTTTTAATATCTGTTGTGTCTTATAATGTGTGGTATCATACTACAGTGATAAAATTTGGGTGGCAGAAGCATTTACTATCCAGAACTGCAAATACGTTGGGGTAAATTTACTAAGATGGGAGTTCTGTTTAAGATTCCAGGTATTATCTTCTAGAAGGTGCTAGATCACAGGTTCTCAAACTCAGTCCTTGGGACCATGGCCGGTGCTAGGGTGTTCGGCGCCCCCCTGCAAACTATAAATTTGCGCCCTCCCGTACTTTACAAAGGGACAGCGCACATAGGCCCTCATTCCGAGTCGTTCGCTCGGTATTTTTCATCGCATCGCAGTGAAATTCCGCTTAGTGCGCATGCGCAATATTCGCACTGCGACTGCGCCAAGTATCTTTGCTATGAAGAAAGTATTTTTACTCACGGCTTTCTCATCGCTCCGGCGAACGTAATGTGATTGACAGGAAATGGGTGTTACTGGGCGGAAACACGGCGTTTTATGGGCGTGTGGATGAAAACGCTACCGTTTCCGGAAAAAACGCAGGAGTGGCCGGAGAAACGGGGGAGTGGTTGGGCGAACGCTGGGTGTGTTTGTGACGTCAAACCAGGAACGACAAGCACTGAACTGATCGCACAGGCAGAGTAAGTCTGGAGCTACTCTAAAACTGCTAAGTAGTTTGTGCTCGCAATATTGCGAATACATCGGTCGCAATTTTAAGATGCTAAGATACACTCCCAGTAGGCGGCGGCTTAGCGTGTGTAACTCTGCTAAATTCGCCTTGCGACCGATCAACTCGGAATGAGGGCCATAATGCTTATACACATAATGCTCCCTGTAGTAGTGGGACTTACACACGTAACACCCCCCCCCCCCTGCAGTAGTGATGCTTCTACACGTAACACCCCCTGAAGCATTGACGTTTACACACGTAATGCCCCCTGCAGCAGTGACGCTTACACACATAATGCCCCTGTACCAATGACGCTTACACACGCAACGCCCCCTGTACCAGTGCCGCTTACACACGTAACGCCCCCTGTAACAGTGACGCTTACACACATAATGCCCCTGTACCAATGACGCTTACACACGCAACGCCCCCTGTACCAGTGGCGCTTACACACGTAATGCCCCCTGCAGCAGTGACGCTTACACCCGCAGCGCCCCCTGTACCAGTGACGCTTACACACGTAACACCCCTGTACCAGTGACGCTTACACACGTACCGCTTACCTGTATCAGTGACGCTTACACGCGTAACGCCTCCTGTACCAATGACGCTTGCACACGCAACGACCCCTGTACCAGTGACGCTTGCACAAGTAACACCCCCTGTACCAGTAATGCTTGCACACGTAACGCCCCTTGTACCAGTGATGCTTATACAAGATGCAACGCCCCCTGAAGCAGTAATGCTTACACACATTATGCTGCACAGTCACACATACACCACATGCACATATACATACACACACATATACATACAGGGGGTCATTCCGAGTTGATCACACGTAGCAACTTTTTGCTGCCCGTGCGATCAACTCAACACCGCCTATGGGGGAGTGTATTTATGCATAGCAAGGCTGCGATCGCTTGTGCAGCCCTGCTATACTAAAATGTTTTGTGTAGAACTAGACCAGGGTAAGAGTTACTTACCCTGTGCGATCGATCCATCGATGATGGTCCAGGAATTGACGTCAGACATCCACCCTCCAAACGCCTGGACATGCCTGTGTTCGCCGAACCACTCCCAGAAAACCGTCAGTTGACGGTTGAACCTTCCTCCTGTCAATCTTCTTGCGGTCGCCGCTGCGACCGCTTTCTCCGTTCGCGGCGTCGCTGCCCGGCGATGGCTGTCACTGTGCAAAAACGCTCCTGTGCAATGCAGCCGCCGCGCATGCGCAGGTCCGACCCGATCGCACGGCTGCGAAGAAGAGCAGCGTGCGATCGGGTCGGAATGACCCCCACTGTACATACAGTCACACACAGATATACACACACACACACACACACACACACACACACACACACACACTCTTTCCAGCCACTTACATAAAAAAGTCTGGAAACTCATCCTCCTCCAATGCAGGCTGCAGCCTGGTCCCGTGTAGCTCCGCCCCTTATTCATGTGAAGCCCCACCTCCTTTTAGATCCGCCCAGCACACTGTGAGTCTGTGACAGGGGAGGAGGAGAGGAGGCTTCATGATGCTGGCGCCGCTGCCTGTCATAGAGTTTGACAGGCGCAGCAGCCGGCATCAGCAGGGCAGGGGAACTCAACACAGGGATGCAGAGCGAGGAGAGTGCCTCTCCCCCCTGGCGCCTACCTGCACTGCATCCCTTTGCTGAGCGGTATGCGCCGGGCCTGCTCAGGACCCCACACAGTGCATGTTTTGCAGGTCTCCTCACAGAATCGCAAGTGAAATATTAGCTCCACCTGTGGGCTTTTTATAATGTGTCAGTGAGTAATGAATACACCTGTGCACCTGCTGAGTTACCTGCAAAACATGCACTGTGTGGGGTAATAAGGACCGAGTTTGAGAACCTGTGTGCTAGATCATAGGTCTGCAAACTCAGTCCTCATTACCCCACACTGTGCATGTTTTGCAGGAAACGCAGCAGGTGCACAGGTGTATTCATTACTCACAGACACATTTTAAAAGGTCTGCAGGTGGAGTTAATGATTTCACTTGCAATTCTGTGAGGAGACCTGCAAAACATGCACTGTGTGGGGTAATGAGGACCGAGTTTGCAGACCTATGTTCTAGATCAGAGGTTCTCAAACTCGGTCCTCGTGGGCCCACACAGTGCATGTTTTGCAGGTCTCCTCACAGAATCGCAAGTGAAATAATAAGCTCCACCTGTGGACCTTTTAAAATGTGTCAGTGAGTAATTAATAGTTAATACACCTGTGCACCTGCTGGGTTACCTGCAAAACATGCACTGTGTGGGCCCACGAGGACCGAGTTTGAGAACCTCTGTTCTAGATCACAGGTTCTCAAACTCGGTCCTCAGGACCCCACACAGTGCATGTTTTGCAGGTAACCCAGCAGTTGCACAGGTGTATTAATTACTCACTGACACATTTTAAAAGGCCCACAGGTGGAGCTAATTATTTCACTTGCAATTCTGTGAGGAGACCTGCAAAACATGCACTGTGTGGGGTAATGAGGACCGAGTTTGCCAGGGACATGCAGTCAGGGGAGGCAGTGCCTCCCCTGTCATAATCATTAAAATAATATAAAGAAAATACTTATGACACATATTCTGTGTCATAAGTATATGCATTAGGCTTTATATTATTTTAATGCTTCTTTGTGTGTAAATATTCTTTTTAATTGAGTTTAGGAGGCACCGCTGTCAGTGCCTCCCGCTGTCAGTGCAGAGGGAAGGAAGCGGAAAGGCGGCACCAAGAATTGGGCTGTAAAAGCCCATTCAAAAATGCAGCTGAAGCGGCACTTAGTGGAAGTGCTGCTTTGACAGGGGACTGGCAGGGGCGTGCTTTCAACCCATAGCACGCCCCTGTAGCTAACACTGACCAGCAGCAGCGGTGGAGCAGGAAGCTGCTGGATGCCTGTCAGCTGTCAGGCCGGAATCAGGAGAGCGGGAGGAGAGCTGTCCCGGAGGCCAAGTCTTCCCCTTGTCCCTCCGCCGCCGCCGTCCCCGAGGTCCGCCGCCGCCGTCCCCGATTCCCGCCGCCGCTGTCCCTGCTCAGCCCCTGAGACGAGCTCCCTGCTGCCGCTGTCTGTCTTCCGCGGCTCCGCAGCGTCGCAGCAGCTGCCAGGATCTGCGTCGTGTGGACGTGGATTGTGGCCCCCCAAGGCGAGTACCAAACACACACACACGCGCACACACACACACACACTGTGATGTAATGTGTAAGAAAAATAAAAAAGGAGACGCTGTCTGCTGTAATGTGTAAAAAAGGGGGGCGCTGTCTGCCGTAATGTGTAATAAGGGGACGCTGTCTGTCGTAATGTGTAAAAAAGGGGGGTGCTGTCTGCCGTAATGTGTAAAAAGAGGACGCTGTCTGCCGTAATGTGTAAAAAGAGGACGTTGTCTGGCATAATGTGTAAAAAAGGGACGCTGTCTGCCGTAATGTGTAATAAGGGGACGCTGTCTGTCGTAATGTGTAAAAAAGGGACGCTGTCTGCCGTAATGTGTAATAAGGGGACGCTGTCTGTCGCAATGTGTAATAAGGGGACGCTGTCTGTCGTAATGTGTAAAAAAGGGACGCTGTCTGCCGTAATGTGTAATAAGGGGACGCTGTCTGTCGTAATGTATAAAAAAGGGACGCTGTCTGTCGTAATGTGTAATAAGGGGATGCTGTCTATCGTAATGTGTAAAAAAGGGACGCTGTCTGCCGTAATGTGTAAAAAAGGGGGGAGCTGTCTGCCGTAATGTGTAAAAAGAGGACGTTGTCTGCCGTAATGTGTAAAAAATGACGCTGTCTGCCGTAATGTGGAAAAAGAGGACGTTGTCTGCCGTAATGTGTAAAAAATGACGCTGTCTGCCGTAATTTATAAAATATGACGCTGTCTGCCGTAATGTGTAAAAAATGACGCTGTCTGCCGTAATGTGTAAAAAAGGGGACGCTGTCTGCCGGAATGTGTAAAAAAGGGGACGCTGTCTGCCGTAATGTGTAAAAAAGGGACGCTGTCTGCCGTAATGTGTAAAAAGGGGGACGCTGTCTGCCGTAATGTGTAATAAGGGGACGCTGTCTGTCGTAATGTGTAAAAAAGGGACGCTGTCTGCCGTAATGTGTAAAAAGGGGTACCTAACTCTGATCCCAAATCCCCCAACTATTTCAACTCACGGGCTACCTAAAACAAATATTTTTTTTTTAAATGTTTAAATAAAAAAATAGAAGTAGGCAGGCACTGTCAGCCTACTTCGATGACATCACAAGTGGCGGTAAGTTTCATCACCGGACTTTGCGGATCATTATGGCTGCAGTGCCTCACCAGCCAATGACCTCACCGCACGCCACTGGAGTTTGCAGACCTATGTTCTAGATCACAGGTTCTCAAACTCGGTCCTCAGGACCCCACACAGTGCATGTTTTGCAGGTAACCCAGCAGTTGCACAGGTGTATTAATTACTCACTGACACATTTTAAAAGGCCCACAGGTGGAGCTAATTATTTCACTTGCAATTCTGTGAGGAGACCTGCAAAACATGCACTGTGTGGGGTCCTGAGGACCGAGTTTGAGAACCTGTGTTCTAGATACATGAGAAATAGAATCTAATCTTAGTAAATGTACCCCATTCAGTTTATTTATTTAATTAATTGAGTCTATAAGGAATTTTACTGCAAACATATTCAGGGCATTCTGACTGGTAGAATACGATTGAACTTCAAACAGGTTCAAAACTCACCATTGCAGGGTCAGCCATTTTAGAGATGGAGACAGTCTCTTGCTTACAAAAAAAGAAAAAAAAAAAGTCAGCCAGGGGCCACTGGAGGTGTGTTTTCCTTATAGTCTGTTTGTTTTTTTCATTGTTAATTTTAATTTTATTTAAAGTCCTTTGTTCCTTTGTGTCTGTGAGCTAGAGTGATTTTATGTATGTGATTTTTTTTTAAATTGTTTTATATTTTTATTTGGTTGTGTATTTCTCTTGAAGTCCAGTCATATCCGGAGAGAAACACCATGATCCTTCATAGCCCAAGTGGATGATATTCCTGTCAATCAATTTCACCTGAAAAATCAATACATTTTCTCTGCAGGTTTGTGGCTGTTTTGGACTTAGTGAATTGGTAGGTTGCAAAACCCGCTGAAAAACTGCATGAAACCAAAACCACCATTTAGAGAATTTAGAACAAGCTATTTTTAATAAACTGTAAAATGACTGACTGAGTAAACAAGAGGTTAATCTATGTTGATGCAAGCTGCAGTGGTGTGCTCAGAGTTTGAGTGTTTGAGTGATTTAAGTGTTTCCTGGTATCCGACCATGGTTTATTTCAGTACCCTTAGATACTAAATTATTGGGAAATGCCTTTGATTAGAAAGAACCATTTGGTATCACCTTAAGTTAATTATATATTCACATAGAAAAGATAATTCATTATATTCCATTATCTATATTTGAAAAGGTCTCTGTACCAATTTGTAACCAGTGGAACCAATCACATGACCAGTGGCAATCACATGACCAGTGGAACCAATCACATGACCTGTGTCATCAAAATATATACCATCCCCATAAGGAAAATGAATGAAACTAATGCATATTCCCAAGGAATCGATATAACATATTTTTTCTTCTGCGTTTTACTATGTTGTAGAACACAGTTATTTATATAAATCATTAATTATTAATAACAGCCATAAAACAGAGAGGGTGACCCACCCCTGGATCCTACCCAGTGAAGATGGATATACCTATCTATTACTGTGGTATGTGGTCCGGAACTGGGCAGCCACTGGCATTTTCACTACACCCTAATATACAGTACAACAAAAACTATTTTTTGGTACAGTATGTTAAGATTGTTCGATATTCATTTCATTTTATATACTCCATGGGATTTTATTGCTTATGGAATAAACTGTCCGCTCGTGTACTGTGTACCTCCTATTGTATTCTGGGTGCTAAAGTATCAAGACGCATTTCGCTAGGCATATTGAGATTGATGCATTTCATGATTGCATAGATAGGAATTTTTTGTTATGACCGCAGGTTTTTTTTGCAACTTGTGTCCAACACAGCATACTGTAGTCCATATAGGGCACATAATGCCTAAATAAGTTAAACTCCCAAAAGCAGGATGTAACATCTTGCCCTTTCCTCTATAGTGGACAATGTGAAATCAACCTTAGTTATGTACAAAATGGGAAGAAACGGCGGTTGCGCTTCATATTCCAATTTGTGAATGACCCAAGTCATTTTTAAAGGATTATATTACATAGAAGTTACAGTCCGCTATCACAGTAATAGCCTTGACACCTTTAATCTAGTGAGTATAATTAATTGGAGGGCGTAGCATAAGTGATAAAACATTCCCGTTCCAGTTACATTCCATTCCAGTGATGTGTGGTGATTAAATGGTTTTAAAAATGAGTCAGCGCTTTAAGTGAACAAGAGGAGGATTAAACAAAAACCCTGCGCTGATTGTAAAGGCCTAGAAAGTAAAGCCTAAGAGGTGTATTATTCAGTACTGTGATTCCGGCAGATGTGTTTGGCCAAATTCCAATCAGACCAAATTTGTGTCCAAACTAGCAACTGCCAGACTTCAAAGAGATGATATCCAGAGGACACTTGCATGGTAGCCTCGGTGATGGTGATAATCTCATGTGGAGAGGAGAAAGGGGTTGTTACAGATAGGATTGTCCACTGCAAGGCAGAATTGGTCTTCCAAGTACAAATTATTGCACCAGTGTGGCTCCATGACAAGATGTACCTCAACCAACAATAGCAGATTGTGACAAGCTGGCTCTCCAGTACTGGGAGATACATCCTCATCACTCAATTTACTGGTATAATACAGGCAGAAACGTTGGATTTACCGCTTTCGCTTTCATCACCAAAACTGCAAGGAAGGTTCGCTCTTGGTTGCCACAAATGGGGAGGTGACCAATGTGTTTGTCTTCCTCAGGGCATATCTATAGACAAAGGGTGAAGGGTAGAGGCAGAAGATTATGGACAGACGGTGATATGGAGAGGTAGAAGGTGATGGGAAGAGGCAGAGGGTAGATGGACAGATGGTGACTTGAAGGGGCAGAGGGCATGGGTAAAGGGTGATTAGGAGGGGCAGAGGGTGACGGGGAGAGGCATATGGTGATGAGTCAAGGCAGAGGGTGATGGGGAGAGGTAGAGGGTAGATGGACAGTAGATGACAGGAAAAGGCAGAGGATGATGGAAAGAGGCAGAGTGTGACCTACAATGCAGATGGCGTCAAATCACTAATCAGAAGACTGGCAGGTCACTAATAAGAAGAGGCCCTCACCCGGCACTCACTACCACCTCCTCGTGTTCCCAGCAGGAAGCGCATGCACAGCAGTCCAGCCTGCCCAGGATTGCTGACAGTCAGTCTGATGGCTTACGGCACTGTGATTATCAGTGGTGATGAGCAGATCAGTGGCAGGTGGCTTGGCTGGCCCCATACTCCCGAGGGGCCCTGGTGCAACACAATGGATGCACCATCGGTAGTCCACCCCTTACAGGTATTATAATTCCAGAAGGCATCATAAAAGGAATATGGGATCAGCAGTGCCGTAACTAGACATTTTAGCGCTGTGTGCAAGAAACGGCCTCGCTCCCCCATGCAAAACAGGGGCAATATATAGGGGCGTGGCTCCATGGGGAAGGGGTGTGGCCACAAAATAATGGCAATTCATATTACTGTGCACAGTAGTCTCTATTATTCAAATTCCACCACACAGTAGCACCACTACACCAGGCAGAGCCCCTTTAACACATTATGGCAGACAGATTCCCCTTTTTACACATTACTGCAGACAGCGTCCCCCTTTTTACACATTACGGCAGCTAGTCCCCCTTTTTACACATTACGGCAGCGAGTCCCACCTTTTTACACATTCCGGCAGCCAGTCCCCCTTTTTACACATTACGGCAGACAGCGTCCCCTTATTACACATTGCGGCAGACAGCGTCCCCTTATTACATATTGCAGCAGACAGCGTCCCCATATTACACATTATGGCAGACAGCGTCCCCATTTTACACATTACGGCAGCCAGTCCCCCTTTTTACACATTACGGCAGACAGCGTCCCCATTTTACACATTACGGCAGCCAGTCCCCCTTTTTACACATTACGGCAGCGAGTCCCCCTTTTTACACATTACGGCAGACAGCGTCCCCTTATTACCCATTGCGGCAGACAGCGCCCCCTTATTACCCATTGCGGCAGACAGCGTCCCCTTATTACACATTGCGGCAGACAGTGTCCCCATATTACACATTACGGCAGACAGCGTCCCCTTTTTATACATTACGGCAGACAGCGTCCCCCTTTTTACACATTACAGCAGACAGCGCCCCCTTTTTACACATTGCGGCACCCAGCGTCCCCTTATTACACATTACGGTTGAGCGCGTTCCCTTATTACACATTACGGTAGACAGCATCCCCTTATTACACATTACGGCAGACAGTGTCCTCCTTTTTACACATTACGGCACACAGCGTCCCCTTATTACACATTACGGTAGAGCGCGTCCCTTTATTACACATCACGGTAGAGCGCGTCCCCTTATTACACATTACGGCAGACAGCATCCCCTTATTACACATTACGGCAGACAGCGTCACCGTTTTTACACATTCCGGCAGACAGTGTCCCCCTTATTACACATTACGGCAGACAACGTCCCCATGTTACACATTACGGCAGACTGTGTCCCCCTTATTACACATTACGGCAGACTGCGTCCCCATATTACACATTACGGCAGACAGCTCCCCCTTATTACACATTACGGCAGACAGCGTCCCCCTTTTTACACATTACGGCAGACAGCGTCCCCCTTATTACACATTACGTCAGACAGCATCCCCTGTTTTACACATTACGGTAGAGGGTGTCCCCATATTACACTTCATGGCAGATAGCGTCCCCATATTACACATTACGGCAGACAGCGTCCCCATATTACACATTACGGTAGAGCGCATCCCCATATTACACATTACGGCAGATAGCGTCCCCATATTACACATTACGTCAGATAGAGTCCCCATATTACACATTACGGCAGACAGCGTCCCCTTTTTTACACATTACGGCAGATAGCGTCCCCATATTACACATTACGGCAGATAGCGTCCCCATATTACACATTACGGCAGACAGCGTCCCCATATTACACATTACGGCAGACAGCGTCCCCTGTTTTACACATTACGGCAGACAGTGTCCCCATATTACACATTACGGCAGACAGCGCCCCCCTTTTTACACATTACGACAGACAGCGTCCCCCTTTTTACACATTATGGCAGCCAGTCCCCCTTTTTACACATTACGGCATTCAGCGTCCCCTTTTTACACATTACGGCAGACAGCATCCCCCTTTTTACACATTACGGCAGACAGCGCCTCCTTTTTACACATTACGACAGACAGCGCGCCCTTTTTACACATTATGGCAGACAGCGTCCCCTTTTTACACATTATGGCAGACAGGGTCCCCTTTTTTACACATTACGGCAGACAGCGTCCCCTTTTTACACATTACGGCAGACAGCGTCCCCTTAATATACATTACGGCAGACAGCATCCCCCTTATTACACATTATGGCAGACAGTCCCTACACACACACAGCCTGTCACCTCCAGTCACACCACACACACACACACACACACATCCCCCCCCCCCCCCCCCACTCGTACCAACTTTACCTCCAGGAGAGCTGTAGCAGAGACGGACGCAGACAGACCAGCCAGCAAAGTCGGCGGGCGTGGCCTCATCGCGGACCCGTGGCCACGCCCCCTTTCAGCACCGATAGGCGGCCTGGGAGACGTGGAGGCGCAGGACCGGACATACGACAAGCACATCCAGCGTCCTGATCCGCCGCTGCAGCTACAGTGCTTTTGCAGACAACCACTGAGCAGCGCGGGCCTGCAGGTGCTGCTGGCGGTCCTGCACCCTCAGTGCACATGCGCTGTGTGCCAGGCACCGCCGGCACACACCTAGATACGGCACTGGGGATCAGCTGTGCATGCAATGGGGGTGGGTCTCGTATTTTGGCCCAATTTTGACTTAACAAATATTGGAAGATGGTTTCCATTTTTGGTGAATGTTTGACTCATCATCTTCCTTGCTACTTGCAGTATATGTAAAATGTAAAACGTCCCTTTGTACATAGCTATGAGAGTAACTGTTTATTTAACCTGTACTCGTTGGAATTCCCTGAACGCTATTTGTAAACATCATTTAAATTCATAGGAAACATTTGTTTATCAATATGACCACAGGCAGCTTTGCAATGTCATTCTAGAGACTCTATACATTTAAATGTTACATTGTGAACATATTTAAATTTCATATACATCGTATACTATATTTTTTAATGCTATTATCCATATTTTCTATTCATGTAAGAGACTGTGAAATACTTTAAAAAATTCTTCCAAAATTTTAAATTTCAATTCTACTGTACATCCTGACAATTTTTGCAGTTTTTTGATGCTTCCAAAACAGTATGCTCCTGAAATGTGTATGTTGCCCCTATCCCCGTTACCCCCATATCTGCACATTTACCATGAATGGGACTACTAAAAAACGCCACACACACCAATGAACATTTTTGTTTTTATAACATTAAGTCCTGGATGCTACAAAATAAAAAAAATAAAAAGTCTAAAGTTCTTTTCATAAAAGGGAATAATTATTAATACAAAATTATTGCTGATGCTACATCCATAGCCATATGATATGATGTATTTTATTTTTATAATATGCAAGATGTAAATTGGAGCAGGTGAAGTAGGAGTGTGAAAAGCTATGACTGCATAATCTTTTTTGTATTTCCATGCTTCGTCGCTCCCTGTGTGCCTCACAGAAAGTACTGAGCATGGATGTAAGCTAGAAGAAACACTAGTTCCCAAGCTTAACTGAAGAAAAATGCAAAAGCCTCAGAGATATTCCAAGCAACCTTCATCACAGATCAGCTGTGAGCTACATTCTAGGGAAGCCACCCAGACTGAGTGCGGTTACAACTTGCACTGCCCCAAGCACATTTCCTTGTTGTCATTTGAACTCATGTTCAGGTGCGGTACTGCCATCATCAGGACATCTGACAGAAATACAAGACACTACAAATAAAACTAGGTTATGAAGTAAATAGTCATTTAAACTTGGGATGAGCTAAGCCACCCTGTGCTTTGGCTTTGTTTCCAAAAACATTGTCATGTTTTTGGGGTGGAGGTTTTTTAATTTTTATTTTTAGCAATACCACGCTGGTGTTTTCTTTTTGCTGTGTTATGTTGTTTTAGATTAAACAGGTCATGCCTAATAAAACAGACCAGGAGCCAAATGTAATAGAGTGAAAGTTTCAAAAAGTGAGAGAATTTGGTAAGGTTTTGCAGTTTTTTTTAAAGTGGCAATCATTTACACAGCAAGATCAACCTGGTTTTGCAGTGTAAATGATTGCCACTTTAAAAAAAAACCTGAAAAACCTTACCAAATCTCTCACTTTCTGAAACTCTCACTCTATTACATTTGGCCCCAGGCATTTCAATCACAGGAGTATGAATAGTTCTCAATTTGTTTGTGAATCCAAAAAAAAAAAAAGTGATTTTGAACAATGACTTAGGGGCCAGGCTCAGTTGGCTATTTTTCTCAATTCGATCATCATCATGATCATCATCATCTTCATCATCATCATCATCAGTGTCACCTCCACTGTAATTACCAAGTACAAAGGCCAGAGTTTTTAAACCAGGGCAAGGAGTTGACATTCTCCTTGGGCCAGATCACCTAAAGATGAAAGATCCTGGACCATATCGTAGGTTCGCAAACGTGGTCCTCAAGCACCCCAACGGTCCAGGTTCGGATATATCCAGGGCTCAGCACAGATGGTTAAATCAAATTGACTGAGGTGCTAATTAAGTCACTTGCAGCCAAGCAAGGATAATCTTAAAACCTGGAGCGCTGGCGTGCCTTGAGGACCAGGTTTGAGAACCTCTTTCCTTGATGTTGGACTGAAGAACAAACATACTGTAGCTAAAAAGCGTAAGCTGACAGGTGTAAGATAACAACAGATCACTATCCAGACTTTAACACAATCAACATCATCTCTCTCTACAGGGAAGATGTACTAGGCCTTGGAGTGAAATAAAGTGGAGACAGATTAAGTACCACCCAATCAGCTCCTAGCTGTCAGTACTAAGCCTTGGGGAAAGCTAAAGTGGACAGAGATAAAATACCAGCCAACCAGCTCCTAACTGCCATTTTTCAAACCCAGCCTGTAACATGGCAGTTAGGAGCTGATTGGCTGGTACTTTATCTCTGTCCACTTTATCTCTCTTCAAGGTTTAATACATAGACCCTTTTATTTCTCTCCACTGTCAAAGTCGAAAAATATTGCAGTACACACATCATGTACAAACTACACACAGATGGCCTCCGTGCGCGTACTTGTTCTGCTGTGCGTGCGCATATTCGCAATTTGGGTATGGTCGCTCCCGCGGTCCTGCGCATTAGCGCGTGGTATGAGTATTTACGGTAGAGTTTGTGAGCGCATGGATGGCTATCAAAACACATTACATATTTAATCCAAATAGTGCACAATGTACACATAGTCTCCTTGCACCACATCAGAAATTAACAGCAGTTTAAATGGTAACAGAACAAAGGGATTCACCTTTACAGGATAGGAGGGGACAGAACAAGGTTACAAGGTGGTGTTTGGTATCCAGCTGTAGGGTATTTTAAGGGAAACATTCCGGTGTTGGTTTGAGGAAGATCGCATGTTCCTGCAGATAGTTATGTGCAGGAGCAGAATATATATATAAACTGTATTTACTGTACATTATGTATGCGGCAGGAATCCCGAGAAGACCACCCACAAGAGCAGTGAAAATAGACATTGCCCACCTATTCAAACAGACCTATGACCTCTCCTGTACTGTAAATGACCATCCCTGTGTCCAATGGACAAAGAGATTACAGTATCCATTGTGTTATGTTTTGGATGAAGTGAATAAAGAGAGCCTGCAGCAGGCCTGGTCAGACAACGTTATCTATCAGATGACCGAGGACCGGACCGGGTTGCGCAAGCGAATCCACTCACGTATGTAACATTGACTGTAGCCATTTACTCTGTTGTATTGTATTGTTTGTATTGTAATCCCCTTTCAGCAATAATACGCTGTGGTGTCAGAACCCAGTGGTTTAACTACAGACTGGTGTCATGTATTTCTTTCCCTGCTAAGGTTTAAAGTGTAATAGCATCACACTGCATTGCTGCATAAGGTTTAAAGTGTATTCATTGGGTGTGTACGCGCTGTGTGTACTTTGTACCGTCAGCGCGGCGTTTGTACGCAAAGTCCGTACACGATACGGGACTCTGTACGCTAACAGCGTAAAAAGTACGTAAAGTGTGTTTAAGGTATAGCTTTCATTCCTGTATATAAATCAGCATTGTCACCACTTTATCACTCTCGTAGGCCTAGTATATCTGCCCTTAGTTGTTTTAATTTACATACATACATAGTCACATACATCATCATCATCCTCATTATCATCGTCACTATTGTCTTCCTTAAAGCTCTAGTAAGGAACTACCCAAGAAGCACAAGACATTTCTTAATCATTGATACCACTTGTCATCCTCCTGATTTTAAATTGTGAAATAAAATTGGGCAAAACGGCTCTAAAAGCAGTTGTGAGCTGCAGAAGCCGGGTGTGAGACGTTATACCAGTGGATGAGATGCCGGCTGTCAATATCGCGACAGCCACGATGCGGGTTCGGTGGCTCGGTGCACATGCCACAGGATCTATTCCCACTCTATGGTGTCGTGGACACCCACGAGTAGGAATAGCCCTGGTGCGCCAGGATTGCGGCTGGCAGCATTGTTGGCGGTCGGGATTCCGGCACTGGGTTCCTGAATTCCAGGATCCCAACAGCCGGCATTTTAACTACATTCCGTAGAAGCCATGGACATGCATAGACTCCCAATTGGCTCTTCTGCAGCCTCAGTGCAGTTCTCCAAATGTGCCTGTCTTGGAAGTGACAGGCCTATACTAAGAGCTTAATGGCAATGCAAGAGAAGGTGTAGAAGATTCATGACCTTGGTGAGGACTTCAGTTTGCACATTATTCTGGTACAAGCAGTAGTGTGGTCCCCCAAAGGAAGTTGTTTATACCCCTAAAAATATAAATGACAGTGTGTACAACTTTGACTGGCACAGCGGGGCTTAAGGGATGGACCAGAGCCAGTTCTCATGTTCTGTTTGTGAGGTGGCAGGAGCTTATTGGACAGTGGAGCAGAGAACAAGTATAGCCTTGTGGGAAGAAGAGGGCGGTGACGGAGTAGTTGGAGAGAAGCCATTAAAGGAGCTGGGTGTGGTGAGGAGCGGAGTAGGAGAGCTGATTTGGTGCGCACCGGGTGGTCACGTAGGGTGGCGGAGAGCTGGAGTAGTGGGCTGCTTTCGTGAGTGTGGAGAACCGGGAGAGCAGGTGTGAGACGTTGCACAGGGGTACCACACACCGCCTGGCCTCTGCAGAGGTCTAGTAGCCATGGCCATTTTGAAAGAGCTAAAACTGCTGAGACAGATCCAGGGAAAGAGTGGAATAACCTGTGAGGTTCTTAGTGAGTAACAGAGACTGTTGTTGAGGACTGCAGGACGGTGAGTGCTTAACCCTACTGTCCATTGTCACACACATACTACTTATGACTGCATGAAGAAAAGGGTTGCTACAGTACCAGACCCTTAACTGTTTGAACGCAGTGTTAATCAGTACAGAGGCATTACTTGAGAGAAGAACTTTGTAGAGACATTGTGGGTCATTCCGAGTTGTTCGCTTGTTGCCGATTTTCGCTATGCTGCGATTTGCTGCAAATTGCGCATGCGCAAGGCACACAGCGCGCATGTGCTAAGTTATTTAACTAAAAACTTAGCAGTTTTGCTGTGGCTTCTGCGGCGCTTTTCAGTCGCACTGCTGTTCGGTAAATGATTGACAGGAAAGGGGCGTTTCTGGGCGGCAACTCAGCGTTTTCCCGGCATTTGCAAAAAAAGCAGGCATGTCAGGAAAAAACGCGGGAATGTCTGGAGAAACGGGGGAGTGGCTGGCCGAACGCAGGGCGTGTTTGTGACGTCAAACCAAGAACTAAACGGACTGATCTGATCGCAATCTGTGAGTAGGTCCGGAGCTACTCAGAAACTGCTAAGAATTATTTAGTAGCAATTCTGCTAATTTTTCATTCGCTATTCTGCTAAGCTAAGATACACTCCCAGAGGGCGGCGGTCTAGCATGTGCAATGCTGCTAAAAGCAGCTAGCGAGCGAACAACTCGGAATGAGGGCCATTGAGTTGCTTTATAGAGTAAAAGACTGAGTAATTTGTTTCAAGAGATAATTACTACAGAGACAGTTGCTTGTTAGAGACTCTAAGACACATTCATTACCTACATCCTTATGCAACCTCGAAATACAGTGACATTTACTAACTTGAACCCAGGATCAATCCTTTAACTAAAAGTGCAATTACACCACAGTTCCCATTGCAACACTGTGGCACTGTAGGATCTTCATCCATTGTACAACAAGTCCAGTTATACCACAGCCTTCATTGCAATACTGTGGCACTGTAGGATCCATGAGCTCCAACGTATATTGCCTGTGAAGATTGGACATTTTTGAGTAATAGGGATATTTAGAAAAGTAGCAAATGGTATTGAAACTAGTATTATTCATCATTTTCTTCACTGTTTTCTTGTTGTATCATTCTTCTCGGAATATGCATATGTGTGTGATTAGATTGCTTGAAAACACTGAATTATTGAATGTTCCAGTGTATTGCGAGATGTAGCTAAATGTGCTTTTCTTGTAATCTTCAATTGTTGCAATCGTTTTCTTCCATTTTCATTTTTGTGATTATCCAATTCTTGCCGTAAACTAGTAACCATCTTTAATCCAGAAGTCATTGTGGCCTAATAAAGTTCCTATTGGAGATTGCTGTCATTGAATCACTGTTGCATATCAATCTATCCTACCACTCTGAACCAGATATGACGAACAAAGTACGAGGGGAAAACATCTTAGGGAAAGGGTCTATTACCTAGCCACCGAACATCTGTGATACCTCTTCCAACCACTTAGACACGAGTCAACCCCGGGTTGTTACAGTATTAGCAGCACCAGTACTAGTAAGAAGTGACCATTTCTTGCCAATTTCTTGTCAGTTCTGAATACATGGTATCCAGTCGAATGGTCAACATCAGGCATCAATGTTGACATCAGAACATCGACAGGTGCCAGGTTGACTTCCTCAAACTATTAACAGGTTCACAGTGTCAACATCTGAAATGGCACTATATGAAATGTAGACATTCTGAGGATGCCGACGGCTAGGTTTAGGCGCTGAAAAAAGTATTAGCTTAAGGTGGCAGAGGGAAGTTTGGGTTGAGCTGAGAAGTGGGGTGGGGGGAAGCATAGGGTTAGGCAATAGGGGGGTGGTTAGGTAATAGGGTTAGGGGGAGAAATACTCACCAGAACGCCGATGCTCAGGTGTCAGAGTCGGAAAAGATCCACAACTGACCACCTGGACTCTGAAAAAGACGCCGTTGCCGGGACAAGGTGAGATACCTCTAGACCACCAGGTACAGTTTGTCCACAGTTCATCATGTCGACATAACATCTGGGTAGACATGATAAAAGTCAACATTGTCATGCTGAGGCTGAGCATGTCAACATGTTGATCTGATAACTGTCTAACCTGATGAGGGCCAACAAGTCATACTACTCCCACGCTGAGATGCTCATGACAAAAGCAGTAAACATTGCCAATAAGTGCTGTAAACTGCAGCAGAAATTCTGTTTGGGTATTTGAGCAATTTATCCACAAAGCTCATGAGGGACAAGTATACAAAGTGTATACACCATCTGGTTTTGCAATGCAATGAAATGTCTTTACCCACAACTGACATGATAACAGTATAATACTATACCTCCAGTAATGCCGAGAGTGGGAGGCAACCATTTACCTGGGGTGCTGAAGGGGCCTGGGTCCGCTGACCCCCCTCTCCGCCCGTGTATACCTATGCTTAAGGCCGTCAATATCTTCCCGTGATATCTTCGGTAAGATGGCGCCCACACATTGCAAGTAAAGACTCGAGCACTGTGCCAGAGTCTTTGCTCTCTAGTGTATATGTGCCAACTTCCCAAATATCACTGTGAAGATGTTGCCGGACAACCAGGGGGGGCCCGCTTCCCGCAAGCAAAGAAGAAAGCGGGTGCCCTCGTCTGCTCCCCCTCCTGCATTAGAATGTCGCCCCCTGTGGAGCGTGCAGGGTCGTAATTTTTTACATCCATTATTCTTAGGGGAAGAAGACAAGGAACCCTTTTATGCCACGTTCATTACCAAGGTCCGGCACAGCTCTCTATGCCCTGTATTCCACACGTCAATGCCATTCAGCCCTCAACTAAAATCCTTGCTACAGCGAGAGCTCTAAAGTTCTCAAGTCTATAAAATATGCAAAATGACATGACCCGTACACTAAAAAGTATCAAATTATACTATGAATCTGTTTTCCCCCAGAACCAATGTGTCTAAAAGAACGTTGAGGTACAACTTAAATGAAACAAATTCTATTCAAAGAGTCTATTAATACAACACTCAGGCCGTGTGTTCTGTTGGGAGGGTCGTGGCCTTTTGTAAATACAATATAAACATTGGCTCTCTAGTGAATTAGCCGAGCGAACAATATGAAGTTGCTGTACAGCAGAATTACGGAGAGTAACAGCTCTGTTCTGCTGAATCACTTGGAAAATCGCTGCTGTTTATTTAAACTATGCTTGATTAAGGTAAGCAAATAATGGTAATGCTTATAGGATATTTTCTTAAAGTTCACCCCTTTTTTTATCATGTCCTTTCTAATACCGGTTATTGCTTCAATGAACTTTGTAATGTTTCCTTCTAGCTGTCATTTTGATGTAGAGTTTGATCAGCAGAGGGTAGAGAATACAATCTTGTTCATTGTACATTTGACTCTGGTACTTTGCTTACCTTTGGGTCAGAATGTGGAACCTAATTCCTGCCACAGACAAGGTACGCAAATGTTTTGTTGAGTTTTTATTTTCAATACAAAAAAAAAAAAAGATCTCTGCGCACAAATGCAGTACATAAAAGAATATTAAGGTGTACCCAACAGGGCTATGTTAAGGGACAGGCACACTGGGCAGCTGCCCAGGGCCCCACAATTCTATGGGCCTTTGAGAAGGAGGAAGGTGGTCACAAAATCAGAGCATTCTCTACTTTCCTCTCAACCTGCAGCCAGACAGTGGGGGTCATTCCGAGTTGTTCGCTCGGTATTTTTCTTCGCATCGCAGCGATTTTCTGCTAACTGCGCATGCGCAATGTTCGCACTGCGACTGCGCCAAGTAAATTTGCTATGCAGTTAGGAACTTTACTCACGGCATTACGAGGTTTTTTCTTCGTTCTGGTGATCGTAGTGTGATTGACAGGAAGTGGGTGTTTCTGGGCGGAAACAGGCCGTTTTATGGGAGTGTGTGAAAAAACGCTACCGTTTCTGGGAAAAACGCGGGAGTGGCTGGAGAAACGGAGGAGTGTCTGGGCGAACGCTGGGTGTGTTTGTGACGTCAAACCAGGAACGAAACTGACTGAACTGATCGCAGATGCCGAGTAAGTGTGGAGCTACTCAGAAACTGCTAAGAAGTGTCTATTCGCAATATTGCGAATCTTTCGTTCGCAATTTTGATAAGCTAAGATTCACTCCCATTAGGCGGCGGCTTAGCGTGTGCAAAGCTGCTAAAAGCAGCTTGCGAGCGAACAACTCGGAATGACCCCCAGTGAGTGGCTATCAGCATGCTGATATGTGGATGGCTGGAGCTGTCCACCAATCAGAGTGCTGACAGCCATTCACCGTAAGGAAGCATGTGAAGATACGGAGCAGGACTGCAGGAGGGGCAATTTATGATTGGTTCCAGTGAATGGATGTGTAGGGCGTGGGACCCCAGTGTATTGCTTTGCCCAGGACCTACTATGTTGTTAAAATGGCCCTGGTACTCAAATCACTATGGTCCTGATTGTGAGGTGGACCATCATGGAGGATATGAGAGTTGATGGTTTGCTCCGTGCTCCGTCCTTTCCTGGGAAAACAATGGGTGGAGTGATGCAGACACATGAGGACGAATTGCATAGACTGATGACAACTTGCATTAGCATAACATAGTGGAACTGGCAGCTGAAAGTGTCTGAATATGCTGGCACTCAGAATCAGGCCATATCTTTGTTAGATATAAATAAATAAACCTGCCACTAGTGACGGCTCCAGAGGTGGGGATGCCTTGCAGTCCAAAATTCGAAAAGAGGGGCTACACCAACTGCCAGTGAGTCCAGGCCGGCGACGGGGGTGGCAGTTGGTGCGGCTCCCCTATTTGAACTCTGGAACCGCCACAGTCTGCTGCTATTATAGCCTTGTGCAACATTGTTACTCTAGCAATGACAGGCAAATGCGGCACCATTATATATGAGCTTTTTGAATATGTGGGTGCAAAGTCCGAGGTGAGCATTTGATATCCAAACCAGTCAACGGGACAGTCCAGATGTTCTGTGACAAAGGTCTGTATGTACAGGTGTAGCCACGCTCATCTTACCGCCGTATGGCATGCAGCGGGAACAACTGGACGCATTAGGTATGCCTGTGGCTGGTCGCAGGGTAGCGTTTTTGGTCGCAGGGTGGCATATGCTGGCGCAGTGTAAAGAATTGAGTATCCGGTGAGTGCAGTACTTGTGGTCGCCCACCACAGTATGGTGGATAGGGTGGGTGGTGTAATGTAAGAAAGAGGCACTATCGTGCGATATAATGTGAATAAGGTTGCACTACTGTGTGGTGTAATTTGAATTGGGGGTACTATTGTATGGCCACGCCCCTTCCCAAAAAGAATACTCAATTTTTGGGGACACGCACCTGTGGCACGCACTGTTCCGCTTTAAAATATGGGGGCACCAATGCTCTTTCTGGCATAGGGCACCTGAATGAGGATTGCTCTGGGTGATGGGTGTAGCTGGTTGCTGCTGTGATCTGTGCTGCAGGGTGATGGGTACTGTGCAGTGTGTAACGTTGTTGTAGGCAGCCCCCTCGCCCCCACTGTGAGATTTGTGATGTTGGCTTTGGTTTGTGGGGGAAATGGACTCAGAGAGTGTGACAAGCAGTAAGAAGCAAGCCCGCATGGAGCGGTGTATCTGCGTGGCTGTGTAGTGCGACTTTCACTGTGCGTTCAAAGCATACGTGCCTACCTGACCCTCTCCATGAGGGAGAAAATGCTCTGTTCCTGGACTTTCCTGGTAATGTATGATTGCCATCACCTGTGGTGAAACACCTTTCTTATCAATTAACTAGCTCACCACAGGTGATGGCAATCATACATTACCAGGAAAGTCCAGGAACAGAGCATTTTCTCCCTCATGGAGAGGGTCAGGTAGGCAAGTATGGTTCAAAGACACACAGTCAGTTTTTTCTATGAGCAGACAGACCTTTTTCTGTGTGTAATAAAATGAAATTATAAATATATCTGCAGTATAATGCTGATACAGGTTGAGTATCCCTTATCCAAAATGCTTGGGACCAGAGGTATTTTGGATATTGGATTTTTCCGTATTTTGGAATAATTGCATACCATAATGAGATATCATGGTGATGGGACCTAAGTCTAAGCACAGAATGCATTTATGTTTCATATACACCTTATACACACAGCCTGAAGGTCATTTTAGCCAATATTTTTTATAACTTTGTACTTTACACAAAGTGTGTCTACATTCACACAACTCATTTATGTTTCATATACACCTTATATACACAGCCTGAAGGTCATTTAATACAATATTTTTAATAACTTTGTGCATTAAACAAAGGTTGTGTACATTGAGCCATCAGAAAACAAAGGTTTCACTATTTCACTCTCACTCAAAAAATTCCGTATTTCGGAATATTCCGTATTTCGGAATATTTGGATATGGGATACTCAACCTGTAACAAAATTCTAAATTGTTTCACTTAAAAGAAAAAATCTGCCATTGCTGGGAATCAAATCCTGGTGCCTGTGTATTGTAAGCAGTCACACTACCTTTAGACCAAAGAAGGCACGTTGTCAGTTCTTGCACACACGCAGTGATATAGTGAAGTCGCTGTTTGCAAGGATTATTTATTTATTTTTTTGTCGGACAAAAGACACTCTCAGCTCAATGCAAAAAGTCCTTTTTCTGCCCTGACACAAAGTGATGATTTCAACCAGCGCCCAAGGAGCCCACCGTTTATTTGTAAGTGACACAATCACTGCCTCTCTGCTACTGCATACAGTATCACTGCCAAAATTGCAGGGACCGTGGGGGTAATTCAGAGTTGATCGTAGCAGCAAATTTGTTAGCAGTTGGGCAAAACCATGTGCACTGCAGGGGGGGGGGGGAGGGGGGGCTGGGGGCAGATGTACATGGTTTTGCACAACTGCTAACAACTTTGTTGCTGCGATCAACTCTGAATTACCCCCCATGTGCACTGCAAGTGTGGCAGATATAACATGTGCAGAGAGTTAGATTTGGGTGGGTTATTTTGTTTCTGTGCAGGGTAAATACTGGCTGCTTTATTTTTACACTGCAATTTAGATTTCAGTTTGAACACACCCCGCCCAAATCTAACTCTCTCTGCACGTTACATCTGCCCCACCTACAGTGCACATGGTTTTGCCCAACTGCTAACAAATTTGCTGCTGCAATCAACTCTGAATTAGGCCCCATGAGCGACTTATTTTACAGTACATAAAGATCTTTACTTTATTTACACTGTAAAGCCTTACAGTAATAACAGTATAAGTGACTGGCGCGCTTGTCAGGGCATGATATTGTATACAGCAGTATTCTGTATTGCAGTATCCATCCGCTGCTTTTGTTTTCAGCTCTGTAGTTTTCATTAGTGGAACAATCACCACCCAGTGGTGAAGCTGTGTATTACATGCTGTGCATCCTTTTGCGCCTTAGTATGACTTACCACGCCTTACCATGCCAACCTGCGCTATTTATGCTGCGACCAAGACGCATGCATGGCGAAATTACAGCAAAGGTAAGCATGGCAACATCTGTAATTTATGGCTTAATCATTGTGACTTTGGAGCGTGTATGTGCCAAATGATTCTCAAGGCACTCAGGGGCTAAGTCAGACCTGATAGTAGCCGCGCAAAATTTTTCACGGCTACGATCAGCCACCCTGACATGCGGGAGGACGCTTAGCACAGGGCTAGTCCGTCCCACATGTCTAGCCCTCCCCCCACCGCACGGGTGCGATAGCATTGGGCAGTACGGATGGTGTAGTGGTTAGCATTACTGCCTCACAGCACTGAGGTCATGGGTTTGATTCCTACCATACCCCTAACTGTGTGGAGTTTGTATATTCTCCCCATACTTGCGTGGGTTTCCTCCGGGTACTCCGGTTTCCTCACACAATCCAAAAATATACTGGTAGGTTAATTGGCTCCCAACAAAAATGAACCCTAGCATGAATGTGTGTGTGTGTACATGTGGTATGGAATATAGAGTGTAAGCTCCACTGGGGCAGGGACTGATGTGAATGGCCAAATATTCTCTGTACAGCGCTGCGGAATATGTGTGCGCTATATAAATACCTGGTAATAATAATAAGGCAGCGATGCTAGCGCACCCGGCGAGTAACTCCCTACCTGTGGGTCACGCAGCCGCCGCAGCCCACCCCCCGCACGGTCCGGGCATGCCTACATTGCCCGGACCGCGCCCCCAAAACGGCATCAGAACGCCGCCGGCCCATCCAGCGAACACCTCTGCCTGTCAATCAGGCAGAGGCGATCGCTGGGCTGAGATGCTGATCGTATCTCTGGCATGCACATGCGCACTGCGGCGCATACGCAGTTCAGACCTGATCACCCACTGTGCGAAAATGTACAGCAACGATCAGGTCTGAATTACCCCCTCATTGTTTATACAACATTGCCATCAATCAGGTCCCTACTTTATTGTAGATTTTTGTATTCCTGCCCTCTGTATATTTACTGCCATGTTGTATTCTCTATGTAGTGTACACAGGGCTGCAGGAGGGACATGTTATGATTTTTCTTTTAATTGGTTCCTGTGAACAGGGGCGGATCCAGAAGAAAATGAAAGGGGGGGCACCATGATAGGGGAATGGTAATAGTTATATTTACATGCACCTAAGGCAGGCGTGCTCCCAGATAAGGGGTGTGGTATCACAGGGGGCGTGGCCTCACAGAATACGCCATCAGGTAATGATTGGCTGTAGGAGTGCATCCTGGTTTATTGCCAATGTTTCACCCTGATGGAAAGGCTGATTGGGCCTTGAAATGTTGGTCACCTGTTCCATTAGTTATGGGAGCCTGGAAGTCACCCCAGCACAATATAATTATTATAGTTTTTAGCTGGTGATGGCAGGTGCAGCATACCTTGTTTTGGGCACTGCACTGAGACTCAGACTGCAGGACATGAACTGCCCATCTTTGGTTAGCAGAAGCAGCCAGCTGGATCTCCAACAAGCAGCATAAGACATCTGCAGGACAGCCCTATCACAATCACACGGGCCACCTTCTCAAAGCTGAGGCTGAGTGTGACTGCACCTAGCATGGTGGTAAAGGAAGTGGAGGAGGAAGTGCTGGGAAACTGTGCGGTGCAGTGAGGGCTAATGAAGCCTTCTGCGCCGTCATAAGTAACAGTCTTACTCCATGCTGGCATTTGAACCCCACGCCTGGGCTGGACTCTGGCCGGCTGGCAGTGGGGGAGGTAGGTTGCGGTGTGAGCAGGGGGCCATCCCATTGGTTACCACACGGACTTGTTGTTAGAGTCGCGGCGGGTCCTAGTGCCTGCTGCCTCTTTTATCAAATCTGGCTGACGGAAATAGCAGTAGTGCTGCTGCTATTCTCCTTTTGAAAAAAAAAAGGAAGTCAGAAATGACAGGGGGAGCACGGGCCCGAGTGCCCCCCCCCCCTGGATCCACCTATGCCTGTGAATGGGTGTGTAGGGGCCCCAGTGCATTGTGTTGCCCAATGCTGTTAAGACGGCCCTGGCCTCAATACGCACACAGCGGGAGATGCAAAGTGTGAGTGAGCGAGTGGGGAAGTGGGGAGGGGGTTATCAAACTGATTGCTCCTCCCCATCACACATCCACCCCCTGGACCTCTCCTGATTGAAGGTCACAGCATATACTGTTTTTTTGTTTTCAGAAGTTTTAGACCATGCCCCCCCGGATATCAGTACTCACCACGTGAGTCTATTCTAGGAATTAAGACTGCTAGGATAGGTTGTGCAGTGCATATGATGGACACCTGACTGGATAACTGTGGTTTGATGCAGATTATGTCACTTTGTTAAAGTATCAACATGAAGGATTGAAAGAAAACTGTGCTGAGGCCATTACAGTAGACTCATAACTGAGGCAATAAAGAAAGACTGCACAGTGACAGCTTAAGATACAGCGCCACCTACTGTGCCTCCAGTGTAGTCACTCAAGTAATCCTTATACTGTACCTGTTGTTATACTCCAGCATGGCTCCAGTGTAATCATTGTTACATTCACTTCTCTGTACTCTCAGACCTCTGTGATGCCACCAAGGAGCTGTTGTGACTCAGCCACTTTAGTATATTCAACTTTCATGCTAAGCATAAACTGTAAAAGAGAATTAGTTTTACTGACTGTGTGCAATATATGAGATTATTACATATTCCTAAAAAATATGCTTGCAGGCACTCCTTTTTCCTTTCTTCTCCTTTCATACATTATTGTAGCACAAAGAGTTGATACACTTCATATGGGCATAATAAGTGACTCTGAAGGAGTTCCAGATTCTGCAGGCTACAAATGACTCTTTTTTTTTATTTTCTATTTCAAATACCGGTAAATTCCTTAAATTTACCTTTGGCCTCCATTGTGTTGATTGATTCCAGTGTTCCCTCAGTTAAATCTAACATTCAAATTGAAATCACATTTCCTGTGGATTATCTCATATTATCAGTAAATAAAGTAGCACAGAGTTATGAAAGGAATATATTCATGTGTTTGACTAAACGCTTATCATCTAGTGCAATCTGAGATCTTTACGTGGGTTCTGCTTTCAGATTTCTGTAAGAGCCGTTACCTATCCTTGTAATGTTTTACATGCCTGTGCTCAAATATAGCTTATTTGATTCTTTTCTACAATAAATGTTGTTTAACCTCTTTTGTATAATCTCCTGGGATCTGCGCCAAATGTTTATTTTAAAAAAACATTGCGTTTTTCCTGTGCCGGAGTTCAAAGTACAGTAAATCTACATTATGTTTGCAAACTCACAAGGAAAATATTATGACAGGGTATTCAAGTATGACATATAATGATAGAAACGAGGAGTTTATAAGCGCTAAACATTCTACTTTTACCTGTTTCCTGTCCTCGAGTGCCCTGTGGTCATTAAAGTGCGCTCATTGCAAACAGAGGCGGTAGAGTCGTTTTGTGCGCTTAATCAATATTCAAGAGTATGCACCGCATTAATAATACACCAGGAGCCAATCATGTAATAATATTACTGTCACCAAACAGGTCATAATTTCCTGCAAATTTGCATATAAAACAGAAATATATTATGTTCATTATGTAGGAAAATAATTTATTGCTATATCTGCTCTATGGGTTAGCCATAAGTTTGACATTTTTGATGTGACACGTTACACTGATTATAAATAGGCGCAGAGGTCTGCTTAAATATGCGTAATAAAATTATATATATATATTTTTATGTATTAGGTTTGGTCAGATCACTAAAACATCTCATTTATTTTAACTGGGTGAGACACTCATACCCCTTTCACACCGCCAGAGGCGGATCGCACCCGGGAGCCTGACACGGGAGCGCCGCCTGTACACACACAGGGAACGGGAAACGGGTCGCGTCGACCCGTCTCCCGCTCACACCGCGCAGCGAGCCGGGTTGAACACGAGTTCAACCCTGCTCGCTACCAGGGTTAAAATACTGGGTCACGGAACCCGGTATTTTTCCCCTGCCACCTTTCAGACTTCACATGAACACGGGTTATGCATGCTCATGTGCCAATAACCCATGTTCATAGTTGGCAGTCTGAAAGGCGTATCAGTCTACCTAAGTACAAATAAACAGTTTCTAACAGTGTATGGGATAGAGCAGCGGTTCTGAAACTGTGTGCCGTGGTACCCTGGGATGCCTCAGGGCACTTGCAGGGGTGTCTTGGGTTGGTGGTCCAGGACCAATTCAAATTATTTATGATCAATGTAAACGGAAGCAAATCCTGTCCCTCACCACACCACAACTGAACCTAAGGATGACGTATAAACACAATTTACTTCATTTAATATTTCTTTCTAAATTTCTCAGTATTGAAACTTTTGGCCTAGGGGCGCCATGAAAAATATTCTGATACTCTAGGGCGTCGCGATTCAGAAAAGTTTGGGAACCACTGGGATTGAGCAATAGAGAAAAGATAAATCAGCAAAGTAAAAATAGCCCCTGCTCTGTCTGCAAACAGAGTTCAAAGGTCATAACAATTCATATTTGTAAATCTTGGTAAATCCATAATCACATCAGTATTCATAATTTGTGATGCCGGTACTAGATATTACTTTATTTTGTGTCCATTAAAAAAGATCGTGCAGGGATGCATTTTTAATTAGCTCATATAGGTGGTCATTCAGAGTTGATCGCTCGCTGCCGAATTTCGCAGTGCGGCGATTATGTGAAAAAACGGCAAAAATCCGCATGCACATGGTACGCAGCGGGCAGGCGCTAAGTACTTTCACACAAAACTTTGTAGATTTACACAAGCTCGAGCGACGTTTTTTCATGGCTCGAGTGATCGTAGTGTGATTGATAGGAAGTGGGTATTTCTGGGTGGAAACTGGCTGTTTTCAGGGAGTGTGCTAAAAAACGCAGGCGTGCCAGGTAAAAACGCAGGAGTGGCTGGGGAAACGGGGGAGTGGCTGGCCGAACGCAGGGCGTGTTTGTGACGTCAAACCAGGAACTAAACGGACTGAGGTGATCGCAGTGTAGGAGTAGGTCTGGAGCTACTCAGAAACTGCAAGGAATTATTTAGTAGCAGTTCTGCTAATTTTTCGTTCGCTATTCTGCTAAACTAAGATACACTCCCAGAGGGCGGCGGCCTAGCGTGTGCAATGCTGCTAAAAGCAGCTAGCGAGCGAACAACTCGGAATGAGGGCCATAATTATCAAAGGAAAACATGGGGTAAAAAAGGAAAACCATTATCAAGGCGCCCAATGTACATATTGTGTATTGAAACCTTTAATGCAATGGTGTTTTTTTTAGTTTTTGTTTAGTACATATTCTTTATATTAAGACTTTCACTCGCTATATACACGGGCAAGTCACATTATTATGACCCCCAGCTAGTAGTCATAGTAACCACCGTGTGCAGCACGGACAGCAGCTAGACGGGCTGAACTGTAGTTTTTGACACACGTCTGGTAGCCCCAAGGCTCATTTTGATAGTGAGCTGCTCCACTGCAGCGTGTCGGTCGGCCCTCACGCACCTACGTAGCCGACGTTCACCTCTCACATCAATGGCACGTGGTGCTCCGCAGTTTCCACGTTGGCTATTTGCAATGGTGTCATTTGTCCAGTCATGATACACCTTCACCACATTGAACAGTTCACAAACTGCGCAGTGTCAGAAAAGCTGCCACCCTCGGCCCGAAAGCCGATAATCATCCCTTTCTGCAACTCGGATAAATCGCCCCTTTTACCCATGATAGCAATGGCTGCTATGTGTGCAAACGGCCTATCGCCCACCTTATATACCCACCAAGCCAGTGCACGACACGTGACGTACTTCATGGGCTACGCGCTGCCGACATCAAAAGGTGGTCATAATATAATGTGACTTGACCGTGTAATTATATAGGAACATTGTTTATCATTCCTCTGGAACTGCTTCTTGTGAAAGTACCGAATCATTCCGGTTACAAAGGTTTCCGTGCATCTACGATGGTTAGAGATCGGTGCATGCATAGAATCTGCGGCACAAGTCTTTTCCTACAACTATGATCCCACTGCCTATATTTGCATCGCAGCTGCAACACAAATAGAATACTAAGGAGCTGCAAGCACACCTATATAATGGCTTAGTACATACAGGATGCGCTACTCTGCAATGCTAATATGATCCCGATACGTTTAGCTGAACATTTTACACACATCACCAGGGGATGACCCAGTCTTTACACCGCCGTACATCACCAGGGGATGACCCAGTCTTTACACCGCCGCACATCACCAGGGGATGACCCAGTCTTTACACCGCCACACATCACCAGGGGATGACCCAGTCTTTACACCGCCACACATCACCAGGGGATGACCCAGTCTTTACACCCCCACACATCACCAGGGGATGACCAAGTCTTTACACCGCCGCACATCACCAGGGGATGACCCAGTTTTTACACCGCCGCACATCACCAGGGGATGACCCAGTCTTTACACCGCCACACATCACCAGGGGATGACCCAGTCTTTACACCCCCACACATCACCAGGGGATGACCCAGTCTTTACACCGCCACACATCACCAGGGGATGACCCAGTCTTTACACTGCCGCACATCACCAGGGGATGACCCAGTCTTTACACCGCCACACATCACCAGGGGATGACCCAGTCTTTACACCCCCACACATCACCAGGGGATGACCAAGTCTTTACACCGCCGCACATCACCAGGGGATGACCCAGTTTTTACACCGCCGCACATCACCAGGGGATGACCCAGTCTTTACACCGCCACACATCACCAGGGGATGACCCAGTCTTTACACCCCCACACATCACCAGGGGATGACCCAGTCTTTACACCGCCGTACATCACCAGGGGATGACCCAGTCTTTACACCGCCGCACATCACCAGGGGATGACCCAGTCTTTACACCGCCACACATCACCAGGGGATGACCCAGTCTTTACACTGCCGCACATCACCAGGGGATGACCCAGTCTTTACACCGCCACACATCACCAGGGGATGACCCAGTCTTTACACCCCCACACATCACCAGGGGATGACCAAGTCTTTACACCGCCGCACATCACCAGGGGATGACCCAGTTTTTACACCGCCGCACATCACCAGGGGATGACCCAGTCTTTACACCGCCACACATCACCAGGGGATGACCCAGTCTTTACACCGCCGCACATCACCAGGGGATGACCCAGTCTTTACACCGCCACACATCACCAGGGGATGACCCAGTCTTTACACTGCCGCACATCACCAGGGGATGACCCAGTCTTTACACCGCCGCACATCACCAGGGGATGACCCAGTCTTTACACCGCCGCACATAACCAGGGGATGACCCAGTCTTTACACTGCCGCACATCACCAGGGGATGACCCAGTCTTTACACCGCCACACATCACCAGGGGATGACCCAGTCTTTACACCGCCGCACATCACCAGGGGATGACCCAGTTTTTACACCGCCACACATCACCAGGGGATGACCCAGTCTTTACACCGCCGCACATCACTAGGGGATGACCCAGTCTTTACACCGCCGTACATAACCAGGGGATGACCCAGTCTTTACACCGCCGTACATAACCAGGGGATGACCCAGTCTTTACACTGCCGCACATCACTAGGGGATGACCCAGTCTTTACACCGCCGCACATCACCAGGGGATGACCCAGTCTTTACACCGCCACACATCACCAGGGGATGACCCAGTCTTTACACCGCCGCACATCACCAGGGGATGACCCAGTCTTTACACCGCCACACATCACCAGGGGATGACCCAGTCTTTACACCGCCGCACATCACCAGGGGATGACCCAGTCTTTACACCGCCGCACATCACCAGGGGATGACCCAGTCTTTACACCGCCGCACATCACCAGGGGATGACCCAGTCTTTACACTGCCGCACATCACCAGGGGATGACCCAGTCTTCCACACCGCCACACATCACCAGGGGATGACCCAGTCTTTACACCGCCGCACATCACCAGGGGATGACCCAGTCTTTACACCCCCACACATCACCAGGGGATGACCCAGTCTTTACACTGCCGCACATCACCAGGGGATGACCCAGTCTTTACACCCCCACACATCACCAGGGGATGACCCAGTCTTTACACTGCCGCACATCACCAGGGGATGACCCAGTCTTTACACCACCACACATCACCAGGGGATGACCCAGTCTTTACACCGCCGCACATCACCAGGGGATGACCCAGTCTTTACACCACCGCACATCACCAGGGGATGACCCAGTCTTTACACCGCCGTACATAACCAGGGGATGACCCAGTCTTTACACCGCCACATATCACTAGGGGATGACCCAGTCTTTACACCGCCGCACATCACCAGCGGATGACCCAGTCTTTACACCGCCGCACATCACCAGGGGATGACCCAGTCTTTACACCGCCGCACATCACCAGGGGATGACCCAGTCTTTACACCGCCGTACATAACCAGGGGATGACCCAGTCTTTACACCGCCGCGCATCACCAGGGGATGACCCAGTCTTTACACCGCCGCACATCACCAGGGGATGACCCCGTCTTTACACTGCCGCACATCACCAGGGGATGACCCAGTCTTTACACTGCCGCACATCACCAGGGGATGACCCAGTCTTTACACCGCCACACATCACCAGGGGATGACTTAGTCTTTACACCGCCGCACATCACCAGGGGATGACCCAGTCTTTACACCCCCAAACATCACCAGGGGATGACCCAGTCTTTACACTGCCGCACATCACCAGGGGATGACCCAGTCTTTACACCCCCACACATCACCAGGGGATGACCCAGTCTTTACACTGCCGCACATCACCAGGGGATGACCCAGTCTTTACACCGCCACACATCACCAGGGGATGACCCAGTCTTTACACCGCCGCACATCACCAGGGGATGACCCAGTCTTTACACCACCGCACATCACCAGGGGATGACCCAGTCTTTACACCGCCGTACATAACCTGGGGATGACCCAGTCTTTACACCGCCGCACATCACTAGGGGATGACCCAGTCTTTACACCGCCGCACATCACCAGCGGATGACCCAGTCTTTACACCGCCGCACATCACCAGGGGATGACCCAGTCTTTACACCGCCGCACATCACCAGGGGATGACCCAGTCTTTACACCGCCGTACATAACCAGGGGATGACCCAGTCTTTACACCGCCACACATCACCAGGGGATGACCCAGTCTTTACACCACCACACATCACCAGGGGATGACCCAGTCTTTACACTGCTGCACATCACCAGGGGATGACCCAGTCTTTACACCGCCGCACATCACTAGGGGATGACCCAGTCTTTACACCGCCGCACATCACCAGGGGATGACCCAGTCTTTACACCACCACACATCACCAGGGGATGACCCAGTCTTTACACCGCCACACATCACCAGGGGATGACCCAGTCTTTACACCCCCACACATCACCAGGGGATGACCCAGTCTTTACACCGCCGCATATCACCAGGGGATAACCCAGTCTTTACACCGCCGCACATCACCAGGGGATGACCCAGTCTTTACACCGCCGCACATCACCAGGGGATGACCCAGTCTTTACACCGCCGCACATCACCAGGGGATGACCCAGTCTTTACAACGCCACACATCACCAGGGGATGACCCAGTCTTTACACCGCCGTACATCACCAGGGGATGACCCAGTCTTTACACCGCAGTACATCACAAGGGGATGACCCAGTCTTTACACCGCCGTACATCACCAGGGGATGACCCAGTCTTTACACTGCCGCACATCACCAGGGAATGACCCAGTCTTTACACCGCCGCACATCACCAGGGGATGACCCAGTCTTTACACCGCCGTACATCACCAGGGGATGACCCAGTCTTTACACCGCCGCACATCACCAGGGGATGACCTAGTCTTTACACCGCCACACATCACCAGGGGATGACCCAGTCTTTACACCCCCACACATCACCAGGGGATGACCCAGTCTTTACACCCCCACACATCACCAGGGGATGACCCAGTCTTTACACCCCCACACATCACCAGGGGATGACCCAGTCTTTACACCCCCACACATCACCAGGGGATGACCCAGTCTTTACACCGCCGCACATCACCAGGTGATGACCCAGTCTTTACACCCCCACACATCACCAGGGGATGACCCAGTCTTTACACCGCCACACATCACCAGGGGATGACCCAGTCTTTACATCGCCACACATCACCAGGGGATGACCCAGTCTTTACACCGCCACACATCACCAGGGGATGACCCAGTCTTTACACCCCCACACATCACCAGGGGATGACCCAGTCTTTACACCGCCGCACATCACCAGCGGATGACCCAGTCTTTACACCCCCGCACATCACCAGGGGATGACCCAGTCTTTACACCCCCGCACATCACCAGGGGATGACCCAGTCTTTACACCGCCGCACATCACCAGGGGATGACCCAGTCTTTACACCGCCGTACATCACCAGGGGATGACCCAGTCTTTACACCGCCGCACATCACCAGGGGATGACCCAGTCTTTACACTGCCACACATCACCAGCGGATGACCCAGTCTTTACACCGCCACACATCACCAGGGGATGACCCAGTCTTTACACCCCCACACATCACCAGGGGATGACCAAGTCTTTACACCGCCGCACATCACCAGGGGATGACCCAGTCTTTACACCGCCGCACATCACCAGGGGATGACCCAGTCTTTACACCGCCACACATGACCAGGGGATGACCCAGTCTTTACACCGCCGCACATCACCAGGGGATGACCCAGTCTTTACACCGCCACACATCACCAGGGGATGACCCAGTCTTTACACCGCCGCACATCACCAGGGGATGACCCAGTATTTACACCGCCGCACATCACCAGGGGATGACCCAGTCTTTACACCGCCGCACATAACCAGGGGATGACCCAGTCTTTACACTGCCGCACATCACCAGGGGATGACCCAGTCTTTACACCGCCACACATCACCAGGGGATGACCCAGTCTTTACACCGCCGCACATCACCAGGGGATGACCCAGTTTTTACACCGCCACACATCACCAGGGGATGACCCAGTCTTTACACCACCGCACATCACTAGGGGATGACCCAGTCTTTACACCGCCGTACATAACCAGGGGATGACCCAGTCTTTACACCGCCGTACATAACCAGGGGATGACCCAGTCTTTACACTGCCGCACATCACTAGGGGATGACCCAGTCTTTACACCGCCGCACATCACCAGGGGATGACCCAGTCTTTACACCGCCACACATCACCAGGGGATGACCCAGTCTTTACACTGCCGCACATCACCAGGGGATGACCCAGTCTTTACACCGCCACACATCACCAGGGGATGACCCAGTCTTTACACCACCGCACATCACCAGGGGATGACCCAGTCTTTACACCGCCGCACATCACCAGGGGATGACCCAGTCTTTACACCGCCGCACATCACCAGGGGATGACCCAGTCTTTACACTGCCGCACATCACCAGGGGATGACCCAGTCTTTACACCGCCACACATCACCAGGGGATGACCCAGTCTTTACACCGCCGCACATCACCAGGGGATGACCCAGTCTTTACACCCCCACACATCACCAGGGGATGACCCAGTCTTTACACTGCCGCACATCACCAGGGGATGACCCAGTCTTTACACCCCCACACATCACCAGGGGATGACCCAGTCTTTACACTGCCGCACATCACCAGGGGATGACCCAGTCTTTACACCACCACACATCACCAGGGGATGACCCAGTCTTTACACCGCCGCACATCACCAGGGGATGACCCAGTCTTTACACCACCGCACATCACCAGGGGATGACCCAGTCTTTACACCGCCGTACATAACCAGGGGATGACCCAGTCTTTACACCGCCACATATCACTAGGGGATGACCCAGTCTTTACACCGCCGCACATCACCAGCGGATGACCCAGTCTTTACACCGCCGCACATCACCAGGGGATGACCCAGTCTTTACACCGCCGCACATCACCAGGGGATGACCCAGTCTTTACACCGCCGTACATAACCAGGGGATGACCCAGTCTTTACACCGCCGCACATCACCAGGGGATGACCCAGTCTTTACACTGCCGCACATCACCAGGGGATGACCCAGTCTTTACACTGCCGCACATCACCAGGGGATGACCCAGTCTTTACACCGCCACACATCACCAGGGGATGACTTAGTCTTTACACCGCCGCACATCACCAGGGGATGACCCAGTCTTTACACCCCCAAACATCACCAGGGGATGACCCAGTCTTTACACTGCCGCACATCACCAGGGGATGACCCAGTCTTTACACCGCCGCACATCACTAGGGGATGACCCAGTCTTTACACCGCCGCACATCACCAGGGGATGACCCAGTCTTTACACCACCACACATCACCAGGGGATGACCCAGTCTTTACACCGCCACACATCACCAGGGGATGACCCAGTCTTTACACCCCCACACATCACCAGGGGATGACCCAGTCTTTACACCGCCGCATATCACCAGGGGATAACCCAGTCTTTACACCGCCGCACATCACCAGGGGATGACCCAGTCTTTACACCGCCGCACATCACCAGGGGATGACCCAGTCTTTACACCGCCGCACATCACCAGGGGATGACCCAGTCTTTGCACCGCCACACATCACCAGGGGATGACCCAGTCTTTACACCGCCACACATCACCAGGGTATGACCCAGTCTTTACACTGCTGCACATCACCAGGGGATGACCCAGTCTTTACACCGCCGCACATCACTAGGGGATGACCCAGTCTTTACACCGCCGCACATCACCAGGGGATGACCCAGTCTTTACACCGCCACACATCACCAGGGGATGACCCAGTCTTTACACCGCCACACATCACCAGGGGATGACCCAGTCTTTACACCCCCACACATCACCAGGGGATGACCCAGTCTTTACACCGCCGCATATCACCAGGGGATAACCCAGTCTTTACACCGCCGCACATCACCAGGGGATGACCCAGTCTTTACACCGCCGCACATCACCAGGGGATGACCCAGTCTTTACACCGCCGCACATCACCAGGGGATGACCCAGTCTTTACAACGCCACACATCACCAGGGGATGTCCCAGTCTTTACACCCCACACATGACCAGGGGATGACCCAGTCTTTACACCCCCAAACATCACCAGGGGATGACCCAGTCTTTACACTGCCGCACATCACCAGGGGATGACCCAGTCTTTACACCGCCGCACATCACTAGGGGATGACCCAGTCTTTACACCGCCGCACATCACCAGGGGATGACCCAGTCTTTACACCACCACACATCACCAGGGGATGACCCAGTCTTTACACCGCCACACATCACCAGGGGATGACCCAGTCTTTACACCCCCACACATCACCAGGGGATGACCCAGTCTTTACACCGCCGCATATCACCAGGGGATAACCCAGTCTTTACACCGCCGCACATCACCAGGGGATGACCCAGTCTTTACACCGCCGCACATCACCAGGGGATGACCCAGTCTTTACACCGCCGCACATCACCAGGGGATGACCCAGTCTTTGCACCGCCACACATCACCAGGGGATGACCCAGTCTTTACACCGCCACACATCACCAGGGTATGACCCAGTCTTTACACTGCTGCACATCACCAGGGGATGACCCAGTCTTTACACCGCCGCACATCACTAGGGGATGACCCAGTCTTTACACCGCCGCACATCACCAGGGGATGACCCAGTCTTTACACCGCCACACATCACCAGGGGATGACCCAGTCTTTACACCGCCACACATCACCAGGGGATGACCCAGTCTTTACACCCCCACACATCACCAGGGGATGACCCAGTCTTTACACCGCCGCATATCACCAGGGGATAACCCAGTCTTTACACCGCCGCACATCACCAGGGGATGACCCAGTCTTTACACCGCCGCACATCACCAGGGGATGACCCAGTCTTTACACCGCCGCACATCACCAGGGGATGACCCAGTCTTTACAACGCCACACATCACCAGGGGATGACCCAGTCTTTACACCGCCGTACATCACCAGGGGATGACCCAGTCTTTACACCGCAGTACATCACAAGGGGATGACCCAGTCTTTACACCGCCGTACATCACCAGGGGATGACCCAGTCTTTACACTGCCGCACATCACCAGGGAATGACCCAGTCTTTACACCGCCGCACATCACCAGGGGATGACCCAGTCTTTACACCGCCGTACATCACCAGGGGATGACCCAGTCTTTACACCGCCGCACATCACCAGGGGATGACCCAGTCTTTACACCGCCACACATCACCAGGGGATGACCCAGTCTTTACACCCCCACACATCACCAGGGGATGACCCAGTCTTTACACCCCCACACATCACCAGGGGATGACCCAGTCTTTACACCCCCACACATCACCAGGGGATGACCCAGTCTTTACACCCCCACACATCACCAGGGGATGACCCAGTCTTTACACCCCCACACATCACCAGGGGATGACCCAGTCTTTACACCGCCGCACATCACCAGGGGATGACCCAGTCTTTACACCCCACACATGACCAGGGGATGACCCAGTCTTTACACCACCGCACATCACCAGGGGATGACCCAGTCTTTACACCGCCGCACATCACCAGGGGATGACCCAGTCTTTACACCGCCGCGCATCACCAGGGGATGACCCAGTCTTTACACCGCCGCACATCACCAGGGGATGTCCCAGTCTTTACACCCCACACATGACCAGGGGATGACCCAGTCTTTACACCGCCGCACATCACCAGGGGATGACCCAGTCTTTACACCCCACACATGACCAGGGGATGACCCAGTCTTTACACCACCGCACATCACCAGGGGATGACCCAGTCTTTACACCGCCGCACATCACCAGGGGATGACCCAGTCTTTACACCGCCGCGTATCACCAGGGGATGACCCAGTCTTTACACCGCCGCACATCACCAGGGGATGACCCAGTCTTTACACTGCCGCACATCACCAGGGGATAACCCAGTCTTTACACTGCCGCACATCACCAGGGGACGACCCAGTCTTTACACCGCCGCACATCACCAGGGCATGACCCAGTCTTTACACCCCCACACATCACCAGGGGATGACCCAGTCTTTACACCGCCGCACATCACCAGGGGATGACCCAGTATTTACACCGCCGCACATCACCAGGGAATGACCCAGTCTTTACACCGCCGCACATCACCAGGGGATGACCCAGTCTTTACACCACCTGGGGATGACCCAGTCTTTACACCGCCGCACATCACCAGGGGATGACCCAATCTTTACACCCCCGCACATCACCAGGGGATGACCCAGTCTTTACACCCCCACACATCACCAGGGGATGACCCAGTCTTTACACCGCCGCACATCACCAGGGGATGACCCAGTCTTTACACCGCCGCGCATCACCAGGGGATGACCCAGTCTTTACACCGCAGCACATCACCAGGGGATGACCCAGTCTTTACACCCCCACACATCACCAGGGGATGACTCAGTCTTTACACCCCCGCACATCACCAGGGGATGACCCAGTCTTTACACCGCCGCACATCACCAGGGGATGACCCAGTCTTTACACCGCCGCACATCACCAGAGGATGACCCAGTCTTTACACCGCCGCGCATCACCAGGGGATGACCCAGTCTTTACACCGCCGCACATCACCAGGGGATGACCCAGTCTTTACACCCCCACACATCACCAGGGGATGACCCAGTCTTTACACCCCCACACATCACCAGGGGATGACCCAGTCTTTACACCCCCACACATCACCAGGGGATGACCCAGTCTTTACACCGCCACACATCACCAGGGGATGACCCAGTCTTTACACCACCACACATCACCAGGGGATGACCCAGTCTTTACACCGACGCACATCACCAGGGGATGACCCAGTCTTTACACCGCCGCACATCACCAGGGGATGACCCAGTCTTTACACCCCCACACATCACCAGGGGATGACCCAGTCTTTACACCGCCGCACATCACCAGGGGATGACCCAGTCTTTACTCCCCACACATCACCAGGGGATGACCCAGTCTTTACACCACCGCACATCACCAGGGGATGACCCAGTCTTTACACCGCCGCACATCACCAGGGGATGACCCAGTCTTTACACCGCCGCGCATCACCAGGGGATGACCCAGTCTTTACACCGCCGCACATCACCAGGGGATGACCCAGTCTTTACACTGCCGCACATCACCAGGGGATGACCCAGTCTTTACACCGCCGCACATCACCAGGGGATGACCCAGTCTTTACACCGCCGCACATCACCAGGGGATGACCCAGTCTTTACACCCCCACACATCACCAGGGGATGACCCAGTCGTTACTCCGCCGCACATCATCAGGGGATGACCCAGTCTTTACACCGCCGCACATCACCAGGGAATGACCCAGTCTTTACACCGCCGCACATCACCAGGGGATGACCCAGTCTTTACACCACCTGGGGATGACCCAGTCTTTACACCGCCACACATCACCAGGGGATGACCCAGTCTTTACACCGCTGCACATCACCAGGGGATGACCCAGTCTTTACACCCCCGCACATCACCAGGGGATGACCCAGTCTTTACACCGCCGCACATCACCAGGGGATGACCCAGTCTTTACACCGCCGCACATCACCAGGGGATGACCCAGTCTTTACACCACCTGGGGATGACCCAGTCTTTACACCGCCACACATCACCAGGGGATGACCCAGTCTTTACACCGCCGCGCATCACCAGGGGATGACCCAGTCTTTACACCGCCGCACATCACCAGGGGATGACCCAGTCTTTACACTGCCGCACATCACCAGGGGATGACCCAGTCTTTACACTGCCGCACATCACCAGGGGATGACCCAGTCTTTACACCGCCGCACATCACCAGGGGATGACCCAGTCTTTACACCCCCACACATCACCAGGGGATGACCCAGTCTTTACACCGCCGCACATCACCAGGGAATGACCCAGTCTTTACACCGCCGCACATCACCAGGGGATGACCCAGTCTTTACACCACCTGGGGATGACCCAGTCTTTACACCGCCACACATCACCAGGGGATGACCCAGTCTTTACACCGCCGCACACCACCAGGGGATGACCCAGTCTTTACACCGCTGCACATCACCAGGGGATGACCCAGTCTTTACACCACCGCATATCACCAGGGGATGACCCAGTCTTTACACCACCACACATCACCAGCGGATGACCCAGTCTTTACATCCCCACACATCACCAGGGGATGACCCAGTCTGTACATCCCCACACATCACCAGGAGATGACCCAGTCTTTACACCACCACACATCACCAGGGGATGACCCAGTCTTTACACCGCCGCACATCACCAGGGGATGAACCAGTCTTTACACCGCTGCACATCACCAGGGGATGACCCAGTCTTTACAGCACCGCACATCACCAGGGGATGACCCAGCCTTTACACCGCCGCACATCACCAGGGGATGACCCAGCCTTTACACCGCCACACATCACCAGGGGATGACCCATTCTTTACACCGCCACACATCATCAGGGAATAACTTAGTCTTTATACCGCCGCACATCACCAGGGGATGACCCATTCTTTACACTGCCGCACATCACCAGGGGATGACCCAGTCTTTACACTGCCGCACATCACCAGGGAATGACCCATTCTTTACACCGCCACACAAGATATGGCAGGCAAGCTGTAATAGGCTCATGGACCGGAGTCAAATTGTTTCAGCAGAGGAAAGTACAGAGAGTTGAGTATAGCAGGGTAAGTATAAAACAGAAACTCACAATGTGCTTTTTAACCCAACAACCTCATTAATTAAACAAAAGCAAACTGCTCCAAGAATGCAGAATACTCATTTTCCACGGAAAGCCGGGAATACAAAATACAGGCAAATATATTGAAACCATTACAGGAGCCAGAACCTGAGGCCCGGGGGTCATTTCTGGTCCTTAATCTCCCGCAATATATCAAAGCAGCGGCAGAACAGATTCATACACCAACGTTTTCATTCGCCTGGTGTTACACAAGCAGCACTAATACATTATCCATATAATCACCGGGAACAGAATCTGCAGCACTGTGCTGTATACGTATAATTACATACCTAAACATATTTGTGAGTGCACTGTATAGACATTTACTTGCGGAAGAAGCCATTAACTTTTGCATAATGCTTACATTTATTTAATTCATTGAACTCCCGAGGAAACCAGTTATATAAGAAGAGATGACCTTATATAACAGCCGGTGAGAGGAAGGCGTGGCTGTGATTGCGGCAAGCCTGTCCGTATTTTTAATGCCGCAATAATTTAAAAGGTAAAACCAAATGGCTTTTGTCTTTTAAGTTATTGGCAATTTAAATTGTTGTTGCTGATTTGTGCCCATGTCTGCATCTCGCAGGGTGTCGCATAATGGGCCTAATTCAGACCTGATCAGTGTTGTGCGAATTCGCACAGCGGACGATTATCGAATGACTGCGTATGCACAGCGAAAAAATCCTGCATTTTTTTTTATGGCTAGGCGAACGCAGGCTGATTGACAGGAAGTGGGCGTTTGTGGGTGGTAACTGGCCGTTTTCTGGGAGTGTCGGGAAAAACGCAGGCGTTCCCAAGTGTTTTCAGGGAGGTTGTGTGACGTCAGCGACGGCCCCGATCAGCCTGTTCTCATCACACTGTAGGAGTAAGTCCTGGGATACGCACACACTGCACAGACTGGGAAAATCATTAGATGGTGAGTGAGTTGTGAACGGATTTGCAGATGTCCGCTGTCTGGCGAGGTTTTCGCACGGCGTACACATGCATTCACACACTTGCACGGGGTGGGTTTTCACTCTCTATGGGCGGCGGCAATCTGATCGCAGACCTCTGCAAGAGGAGCGATCAGGTCTGAATTAGGGCCAATGGGGGTCATTCTGACCCGATCGATCGCTGCAGTTTCTCGCAGCACAGCGATCGGGTCAGAACTGCGCATGCGCCGCACCGGAGTGCACCGGCGCATGGCAGCCGTTGCTGCCTAGTGATCACCTCTGAGGCAGAGGTGGTCGCTGGGCGCGGGGGGGGGGGGGGCTGGACGGCAGCATTAAGCCGCCGTTTTGGGGGGGGGGGGCGCGGTCCGGCCGACGCAGGCGTGGCCGGACCATTGGGGGGGCGGGCCACGGCAGCTGCGTGACATCACACGCAGCTGCTGCGGGCCGGGGAGCGACGAGTGGCTCCCGCCCAGCACGCTAAAGCTGCGCTGGTCGGGAGCTACTTTTGAAGTGCAAAGGCATCGCCGCTGTGCGATGCCTTTGCACTTCTGCGGGGGGGGGGCGCACTGACATGCGGGGCGGACTAAATTTAGCACAGCTACGATCATTTCGGAATGACCCCCAGTGACCCTTTGTCTTTACTCCATTCTGATTCACCACTCATTAGCTTATGGGGAGTTCCTGTGTTTCCTGTTATTTGTGAATAGGTGTACCCCACTAACCATCGTCCCCAATTCCGTGATGAGCTGCAATAGGTGATAGCTCACAATGAGAATGTTCAATAATGCTGCATTTAGCAGCACACACAAAAAAATATTTTTAAAAGTTGAACTCTATGAATAAATGGAACTGGCGTTGACAGGGGGTGACAAACGTGCTGTGCTGCTTTTTTTTTCATTGTTTTATGTGACACTATACTATAGATCTCAAGGGGGCCCAGACAGATGCCAGAGTAAAGGGCCCCATACACTAGTACGATTTTACACAATTTCGTACAATTCCGATATATCCGTCTGATATATTGTATGAAATTGTGTACAATTGTACTGTATGTGTTTTAGATCGTATCCAATCTGATGCGCGTCCCTGTGGCTGTCGGATAGGATCCCCTAGGTCGTTGGTGCTGCACTAATATCGGAATTGGATGGAATCGGATAAAAAAAGTGTGTTTTTTGTGCATGTGATATATCGCATGTGATGTATCACAGGGAAGTTTGACTGGCATTCTCAGGACACTCCCAGCCCCCGTAGCCCTCTATCCAGCCCATCAGATATATCTCATCGTACAATTTTATGCCGTACGATATATTGCATGCGATGTATAGCGGCTTCATCAATCGCATGCGATATATCTTATGCAAAAATAGCACAAAAGTACCATATCGTATGGAACCACTCCCGGGAAGGTCCCGGGGGAGTTCAAGGGAAATTACATCCGACTTCAGCCTCAGACATATCGTTGTAGTGTATGGGGCCCTTTAGCGGACACTTGAGGTTCTATGAGAGCATGCTCTGACAGTTATGGTTACCCTAACACTGGTTGCTGCATTTGTAGGAGCACCGGGCACTCCAAACTGTTCATCCACCCACATTAGCGGCACCCAGCTCATACTGTGAGTTCTGGCGCATAGATTCCATTGGGGGGGATTTGTGCAGCAATGTTTCTTATTTATTGTTCTATTACATTAATATTAAATGCTAGTCATTGTCATTAAATATATTGTACCTGCATATAGCAGAGGTATAACATAGGATGCAAAGTCATGTGAACGAGATGGAGGGGGTGATATATCTAAGTTTGGAGAGAGTTAAAGTGCAGAGATTTTGGTGTCTATTTACTAAGACTTGGTGAGAGATAAATTGGAGAGAGAGAAAGTACCAACCAGGCAGCTCCTGTCATTGTTCAAGCACAGCAGGTAACATGGCAGTTAGGCTGGTACTTTATCTCCATCCACTTTATCTCCAAGGTTTGATACATTTCCCCCCGAGGCTGATGAATCTTAACTCCTGTCAACATTGACAGCCTGCTCTCTTTGGCCTCATCCATACGAGACTGCGCACAAGTGTCCCATACTTTGGATCGATGGAACACAAAAGAGTCAGAAGTTGGGGCACCTGCGCTGTGGGGGCTGCTTGGACCAGTACAGACAGCGTTCCCTCTTCACAGTAATTAAGGAAGCTTCACCTAACTACAGTTTTGTGACCTGCGTAAAGTGTTTGCTGTGAATAACCTGGATTATGGCCTGTGCCCTTATTGTTGGATAGAGCGACGCAGTACTAGGATTAATGCAAGAACTGCTTTGATTAACCCTGAACCTGCTGGACACTATTTATGGTTATTTTGGGACTGTATCTATTCTAAACTTATGTCAATTGGACTTTTACAATCTGGCTGCACAACACAAGTCTAAGGAGCCTATTTATCACCATCCGCATCCAGGATGCGGATGACAGGTGATAAAATCGCACCACATCGCACTGCGATAACTGATTACATTGCAGGGATGTATCAATTATCGCATGCAGGAACAGAACTTGCGGTCAAGCTCTGTCCCTGCGATGCCTCTTCGCAGCATCATCGGGGTATTTTTCGTAAAAAATACCCCGCTGTCCTGCTGCACATGCGCCGCCCCCGCTGACATCGCCACTACCGGCCGGTCGATTCCCCCCCCCCCCGTCGCGACTACCCCCATGCGCCGCGGACATCACCCAGCAGGATAATATACTCACCTGTCCAGGGAGCCAGTCCGCGCTGCTTCCGGAGGCTGCCGGGTGCCGGGTCCTTCTCCTGCGCTGTGACCCCCTCTGCTGTAAAGTGCGCTGCCACTTTGCAGCGTCACTTTACTGCACCAGGGTCACAGCGCAGCATATGGGGGATCCAGCACCCGGCAGCGCTCACCGGGGCAGCGGACACCGGCTCCCTGGACAGGTGAGTATGTTTTTTGTTTTTTTTTTTACACTGTGATCAGTTTGTGTGTCCATCGGACACACGTAGCTGATCACTCTGCCGGGTCCCCGCTCAGCTTTCTCTGCCAGAGGCACAGAAAGCTGGGCAAAAGGGTGCACATCGTAGTGCTGCCCTGTGATCTCGCCAACCTGTGCTGGCGAGATTATCACAGGGTACACTGCGGTATTTTTTCATATTTTTTTTTTTGTAAATTTGGCCACATCACATTTCCCATTATAAGTATGGGGAATGCGATGGGGGTTACTAAAAAGTGAATTAAAGGGTTTGGAGCAGTTTTTCATGAAACCTGCTCAAAATGCCCTTTCATACATTCAGGTGATACTAAAATAATGTGAAAAGGGTGTGAAAACAGAAAACACCCTTTTTCACAATATTTTAATAAAAATAATGTTAATAAATAGACCCCTAACGGCGGTCACCCTGAAGTCATCTAAACAGATGAGAAACTTCACTTATATACTGGTTGCTTTCTACCTGTTACCATATCATTTTCATATGGCTATTGGTATTCAGTAGTATTGCCTAAAACTATGTTAAATTCTAGTATCAACGTCAAAACTCCAGTGTCCTGTTTTTGCAAGACAATCACTTTTCTCCAAGCCTACTTACAGTACATGCTGATGGAACCCCTCCCAGTAGGAGACATGGGTTGTCATTCCAAGTTGTTCGCTTGCTAGCAATTTTTAGCAGCCGTGCAAACGATATGCCGCCTCCCACTGGGAGTGTATTTTAGCTTAGCAGAAGTGCGAACGAAAGGTTCGCAGAGCAGTGGCAATTTTTTTTGTGCAGTTTTAGAGTAGCTCAAAACCTACTCAGCGCGTGCGATGACTTCAGATTGTTCAGTACCTGTTTTGACTAGTGATGTGCACCGGAAATTTTTCGGGTTTTGTGTTTTGGTTTTGGATTCGGTTCCGCGGCCGTGTTTTGGATTCGGACGCGTTTTGGCAAAACCTCCCTGAAAATTTTTTGTCGGATTCGGGTGTGTTTTGGATGCGGGTGTTTTTTTACAAAAAACCCTCAAAAACAGCTTAAATCATAGAATTTGGGGGTCATTTTGATCCCATAGTATTATTAACCTCAATAACCATAATTTCCACTCATTTTCAGTCTATTCTGAACACCTCACACCTCACAATATTATTTTTAGTCCTAAAATTTGCACCGAGGTCGCTGGATGACTAAGCTAAGCGACCCAAGTGGCCGACACAAACAGCTGGCCCATCTAGGAGTGGCACTGCAGTGTCAGGCAGGATGGCACTTCAAAAAAATAGTCCCCAAACAGCACATGATGCAAAGAAAAAAAGAGGTGCAATGAGGTAGCTGTGTGACTAAGCTAAGCGACCCAAGTGGCCGACACAAACACCTGGCCCATCTAGGAGTGGCACTGCAGTGTCAGACAGGATGGCACTTCAAAAAAATAGTCCCCAAACAGCACATGATGCAAAGAAAAAAAGAGGGCGCAATGAGGTAGCTGTGTGACTAACCTAAGCGACCCAAGTGGCCGATACAAACACCTGGCCCATCTAGGAGTGGCACTGCAGTGTCAGACAGGATGGCAGATTTAAAAAATAGTCCCCAAACAGCACATGATGCAAAGAAAAAAGAGGTGCACCAAGGTCGCTGGATGGCTAAGCTAAGTGACACAAGTGGCCGACACAAACACTTGGCCCATCTAGGAGTGGCACTGCAGTGTCAGACAGGATGGCACTTCCAAAAATAGTCCCCAAACAGCACATGATGCAAAGAAAAATGAAAGTAAAAAGAGGTGCAAGATGGAATTGTCATTGGGCCCTCCCACCCACCCTTATGTTGTATAAACAGGACATGCACACTTTAACAAACCCATCATTTCAGCGACAGGGTCTGCCACACGACTGTGACTGAAATGACTGATTGGTTTGGGCCCCCACCAAAAAAAGAAGCAATCAATCTCTCCTTGCACAAACTGGCTCTACAGAGGCAAGATGTCCACCTCCTCCTCTTCCTCCGATTCCTCACCCCTTTCACTGTGTACATCCCCCTCCACACAGATTATTAATTCGTCCCCACTGGAATCCACAATCTCAGGTCCCTGTGTACTTTCAGGAGGCAATTGCTGGTGAATGTCTCCACGGAGGAATTGATTATAATTCATTTTGATGAACATCATCTTCTCCACATTTTCTGGATAGTATACTTGACGATACAGAGGTAGGTAGAGCAGTGGCCTTCTGTACCGTACTGCTATATATTATTTACTGGTGGTCAGCAAACTGTGCAAAACTGAAATGCACCACAGGTATGGATGGATAGTATACTTGACGACACAGAGGTAGGTAGAGCAGTGGACTACTGTACCGTACTGCTATATATATAGTTATACTGGTGGTCAGCAAAATTCTGCACTGTCCTCCTACTATATACTACAATGCAGCACAGATATGGAGCGTTTTTCAGGCAGAGAACGTATAATACTGGTGGTCACTGGTCAGCAAAACTCTGCACTGTCCTCCTACTATATAATACTGCTGGTCCCCAGTCCCCACAATAAAGCAATTAGCACACTGAGCACAGATATTTGCAGCACACTGAGCACAGATATGGAGCGTTTTTCAGGCAGAGAACGTAGCTATTTGCACTTGCAGCACACTGAGCACAGATATTTGCAGCACACTGAGCACAGATATTTGCAGCACACTGAGCACAGATATTTGCAGCACACTGAGTACAGATATTTGCAGCCCACTGAACATAGAAACTGAGAGGACGCCAGCCACGTCCTCTCACGATCATCTCCAATGCACGAGTGAAAAATGGCGGCGACGCGCGGTGACGCGCGGCTCCTTATATAGAATACGAATCTCGCGAGAATCCGACCGCGGGATGATGACGTTCGGGCGCGCTCGGGTTAACCGAGCAAGGCGGGAGGATCCGAGTTGTTCGGACCCGTGCAAAAAAAGGTGAAGTTCGGGCGGGTTCGGATCCCGAGGATCCGAACCCGCTCATCACTAGTTTTGACGTCACAAACACGCTCTGCGTTCGCCCAGCCACGCCTGTGTTTTTCCTGGCACGCCTGCGTTTTTACGGACACTCCCTGAAAACGGTCAGTTGACACTCAGAAACGCCCCCTTCCTGTCAATCACTGTGCGGCCAGCAGTGCAACTGAAAAGCATCGCTAGACCTTGTGTGAAACTACATAGAGCGTTGTAATAGTACTTCGCGCGTGCGCATTGCGCCGCATATGCATGCGCAGAAGTGCCTTTTTTTGCCTCATCGCGGCACAGCGAACGAATGCAGCTGGCGATCAACTCGTAATGACCACCATGCTTGGATAGATCAGTGCACACCTACAGAGATTAGCGGCATGGATTAAATTGTCCCAATATTTCAATTCAACGTAAACCTGAGTTAATGCAAACAATATAAATATACAGTACATGATCACACCAACATGATAAAAAAATATTTCCTTTTATCCCATTTTGGTATCTTCTACCTTGCTATTTGGGGAAACGTCAGGCACTGAGGGCTCCTGTCACTGACAATACCTCCTGTATACCTCGTCTGCCTCCCGGACTGCAGCACAGGAAAAAGGAGATTATTTTCCTATGCTACTTGTTTAATTCTATAATCAACAGTAAGCAGTGAGCATGATTGGGGATGTGGCTGGTGCCGTCCGCGCATAGCATTTGCAGAATGCATCTATAGACATGCTGGCACTATATGAATAGGTCCTTCGCAGGGCTGTAGGATTACATTGTTCCTATGATCTCAGGTACAGGGGAAGTGTTGACATGCCCTGGGCACAATATGGGTATGTTTTGAATAAAACAGTGTTGCTATGGTAACTGTCCTTGCATCCTGAGTCTATACAGCAAACCTAACAATGGGGGTCATTCCGAGTTGTTCGCTCGCAAGCTGCTTTTAGCAGCATTGCACACGCTAAGCCGCCGCCTACTGGGAGTGAATCTTAGCATAGTAAAATTGTGAACGAAAGATTAGCAGAATTGCGAATAGACACTTCTTAGCAGTTTCTGAGTAGCTCCACACTTACTCGGCATCTGCGATCAGTTCAGTCAGTTTCGTTCCTGGTTTGACGTTACAAATACACCCAGCGTTCGCCCAGACACTCCTCCGTTTCTCCAGCCACTCCCGCGTTTTTCCCAGAAACGGCAGCGTTTTTCCGCACACACCCATAAAACGGCCAGTTTCCGCCCAGAAACACCCACTTCCTGTCAATCACATTACGATCACCAGAACGAAGAAAAAACCTCGTAATGCCGTGAGTAAAAAACCTAACTGCATAGCAAATTTACTTGGCGGAGTCGCACTGCGGACATTGCGCATGCGCATTAGCGACTAATCGCTCCGTTGCGAGAAAAAAATAACGAGCGAACAACTCGGAATGACCCCCAATATGTACATTGTCTGACCACAGCTGATATATTATTATAACTGTAGCTTCACCCTGGAATACTTGATTTAAACACCTTTTATTTTATTCTAGTATTCAATTGCTTCAATAGCCGCCAGATGGCGCAATTAAACTGCTTCGGGCGCCTATTAATTATCGCTCTTGTTGCGCTCATTCTGCCCAGGTTTATCCCCGTATAGCAGCTAAACACTCCTAAACACATTTTTGCTCGCCACCTGAGGAGGCTGCTATCATAAATGTGTCCCCCCGCGGCACTCGTGTCCTAATGGAGCAACAATTGAATTACTCTGTCGGGTGCCATCTAATGGCAGCCGCGGTGGAAACTATTTAAATTTACCCTTATGACTCAAGCCTTTGGGAATCCACTGGGACCGATGGTGTTAATAATGTAATAAGAAAATCGGGCCTATGATGAGGGTTTTCCTACTAATAGCTTTAGAGCAGTGATCGGCACTTAGTGGCCCCTATAACCTTTTAAAGGAGCTTAACATTGTTGAAAGAGGAGTGGCATGTGCTACTGTGCCTACTTCAGTCTTCCTGTTCTTCAGGGAGGCTTCATGTTCTATCCCAAGATGGCCACCAAGATCTCTGTTGAGCATGTGCAGGGGCCATCTTTTCGTGAGATGGTGTAAGATTGTGTACAGTGACATGTTGGGAGACAGACATCTTCTGCTTAGCTTCTATAAGAGACATGGTTACTATCTGCTATAAAACTGTTCCAGCCTCCCTGCACCACTACCTGTTTGCAATATACACTCACTAGGTGGTGATCTGTATGAAGCCCCATATGTTTTAACAAACAATTATGCCAACAAAGTAGGGAGGAGCTGGTGGCTGCTAGTGAAGGCTTGGGGAGCTGTGTCTGGCCCGAGGGCCACCTGTTGTGATGTCATACATTGTCACATTACATATAGGTGGAGCATTGCGGACTTACAGGAATGAAAAGCAAGTGCAAATAGCGCAAGCCTTTGTAAACTTCAAGGCCGTAGGATTGCATGGGCCTTGCACAATTAGCAGGTTAGCAAACAGTTAAAGAGGTCTGGGGGGTTGGATTTTAATTAGAATGATGGGAGTGTTAGGGAGGAGCTAGCAGACATTTTGATAGAGACAGGGGTTTCATCTGTCTCTTTCTCTCCAGAATCTTTCAACAAAAGGTTGTGCTCCTGTGAGTAACCCCCTTTTTATTTTACAATCCTCTTCTTGCTCTTATATATTTCATACACTCTTTCTCTCTATCCCTGACCTACTTATTCTCTCTTTATAAACTTCAGTCCTTTCTTCTTTTCATTTACTCCCCCTTATTTGTGCATTGTAATGGCCGCTCGCCCACACAGACGGGCGCTCCCCCCTGCCCGCTATCTAGTTGCTGGGGTGGCGGCTACAGGGGAGCCTCCTGCTCGACGACGACGCCAGTCCCCGAGCCTTCCTGTGTTGCCTGCTGTCGCGGATGCGCACCCAGGCGGCCTCGCGGCTACTCCCGCGGGGGACCCGCGATGCGCTCGGGTGGCCTCCGGCGGGTCCCGGCTACCACCAGCACTTCTACTGCCTCTGCGGCGGGGCTGCATGGGGGGAGACAGGCGCATTTGACCCCTGGAGGTGCCGATGTGTCAGCCTCCAGGGGTATTGGTGCATCACTTACCGCACATGATCGGCCCACAAGGGGAGGCAGCATCTGTCCCCTGCAGGGCATCATGTGCCAGCATCCAGGGGATCAGTCCCCAATAATACAGGTTGAGTATCCCATATCCAAATATTCCGAAATACTGAATATTCCGAAATACGGACTTTTTTGAGTGAGACTGAGATAGTGAATCCTTTGTTTTTTGATGGCTCAATGTACATAAACTTTGTTTAATACACAAAGTTATTAAAAATAATGGCTAAAATGACCTTCAGGCTGTGTGTATAAGGTGTATATGTAACATAAATGCATTCTGTGCTTAGATTTAGGTCCCATCACCATTGTCAAAGTCGAAAAATATCATGCTTCACATTGCCATATACTAACCCCATGCACATGCCCGCTGCGCGTGCACTCAGTCCGCCGTACGTGCACACATCCGCAAGTTGCTTAATATCGCTCCAGCGATATTGCGCATAATGTGGGTATTTACGGCGGAGTTTGTGAGCCTGTAGCTGGCGACTCGTTTATAGCATAGTTAACCCATATAGCGTGTTTTGTAGATAGTATTCCCCTTAATAATATCTGCAAGTATGTTTAGTGTAAATGGTTCGGGGACTTGGGAATTCCTCTTTGCATGATATGAAGGGTCAGGCAAAGGCTGAACGGTGGTGTCTAGTATCTAACGGAAGAGTATTTTATTAGAAACATTCCGGTGTTGGTTAGGAAGAGATTAATAGCTCCTGCGTATAGTTATGTCTATAAGAAGTTTATGGACATTTACTGTATTTGCAGTTCATTATCCATGCGGCGGGAATCCTGTGGATACCTCCCACCTGAGCAGTTTGAAATAGTCACAGCCCACCTGTTCAAATCCACCTATGACCTTTTGTTATAATGCAGAGAGACATTCCTGTGTCCAATGAACAATGAGATTGTAGGGCCCATTGTAGTGTACTGTATGTTGTGTATATAAAGGCCACTGTCCCCTGACCGGCCAGTACTCTCTCTCATCAACATTTATCTGTCGGATAATTGGAGGACTGGATCCGGTTGCGCTAGCGAGTGTTCCCCCGTATGGTATGTTTCTCTGTGGCCACTTTGTTACCCGTTTAATGTAAGCCATTCATTCTTATTCTATGTATTTGTGTTTGCGTTCGTTCGCTATTGTGTATCTTACTGTTTAGTTATTCTGTTTAGTTATTAATGTTAGGTCTGTAGTGTATAAGCTGTAAACTGTTTTCTTGTCCCTTTTACATCCTAAAATCATCCAGTAAGGTGTTGGAACCTTAACAAGTGTTTGTGTGTTTCACCATTTATTACTAAGGGTTTCTGAGCATCTCAATCGCTCAAACAGCTGGCTTAAATACTAAGGTTAATCAGTGTTATATCATTACAGTACCTCAATGCTAAGGTTTATAGTATAAGCATACTCTGTGTTTAAGGTTTAAAAAGGATATTGTCTGTGTGTACGCTCGCTGTGTGTATTCCGTACACCCAGCGTAGCGTGTGTACGTAACTTGCGTACCACGTGCGAGGTCTTTGTACGCAAATAGCGTACAAAGTGCGTAGCACGTGCACGAGGTTTAGCAGCCATTACGGCTTCACGGTATTAGTAAATAGCTTGTGTTAAAGGATAAATATTTAGCTTTATCAATTGGGTACTCGTCCGGTCCACCTCATATCCGCAGTCAGGCGAAAACGCGCAGACTTTATCGATCAGCAAAGGGCGGAAAGGTAGTATCCCCTGTATCCGTGTTTGTGGTTGGGGATACAGTAGTGCTGATCGGATAAGCGCCTGCATCTGCTTTGCTTGGTTTGTAGGGATGCTGGTGAGATCCGAGGAAGGTAAGAACATACAGCTATTGTTTTAAATCTGTTTTTTTTCTCTCTCCCTCTCTCTGTTTGGCGCCAATTGCGCACACAATACACACACACACACACCTGTATTTTTATTTTGTGTATTTTCGCATAGTCACTCTCTTGTTGCCATAAGAATTGATTGATAGACACGTGCTGAGGAAATTTGGTGCTATTCAGTTAATATTATAAGGAATAACATTTTAAGGGAGTAATTATAAAAAGCACGCACACAGCATAACAGATACTGTGTGGTGTTCGGTAAGCGATTACAGTTGAACATCGTTTACATTTATAGAAGCGTGTTATTTGTGTTACTGTGAACGTATCTGGACTTTGTGCATACGTATCTCGGGCAACGTGCGAGATTACGTACGCGTCGCAAAGGCGTACACACGTAGCGTATATTACGCAACGTGCGTACGGATACGCCCACTAAACTCAAATCACATGGTAACATTGTTTTAGTGTGGGCGGTATAGTAGCTACGTGATAATAGCACAAGTTTGTTCAGTTTCCAAAAGTTTTAGTTTAAAGAGAACCTTTTTCTATTTGCAAAACCCGGGGATTGAACTGTTTGCCTGAATGAAAGTAATTTCTGTACAGAAAAATCAGAGTGCATATGAGTGAACAGGAGTGAGTGTGCAAATAAAGGTATTCTTTTTGTGAACCCAGAAATCAGGATCCCGTCGGAGACCACACCAGGTGAGTGGACACTTGGTGGCGTGGGATTGGCTTGCTCACGTTAACATTGTATAAGGTAAAGGAGCAATTAGTATCCGCAGACAAGAGGACTGCGAAGGTTAAGAAAGCGCAGCCCCGGGGGTTTGCGTAGTACCCATATAGGCCCGTTCAGTATAACGCTCCGGCTGAAGGTTTCGCAGCCTAAACAACCGATTCCATTGGTCGCACGGCGAATAAGTAATAGGTACTTATACTCAGTGCAACTGGACCGCACGCTACTGTGTACATTAGTTAGGTCACCTTGATACCCACTAAAATTTGCTGTGGGATCATAGACGCTATTTGTACATTTTAACGTGATTTGTGTAGGTTTTTGTTATTTTAAGGGAGTTTCGCTGTTCACTCAGGAAATCTCCAACAACTAATATTTACTGGGAAGGGTAGCACACTCCCACACGCCCCAGTAAATAGAGGTTACAAAAAGATCCCAAGATTGGGTATGACCAGTGATGGGCACATTGCTGGAACTCGTACTGGCCAATAGGGGCGTGAGTGAGTGAAGGCACTCGTTGAACTTTCACCGTCGCCTTATCTCTGGGAACTTGGTTTGTTTTGTAAGAATTCGCTGAGACAGCAATATCTGCAAACAATGGGGGCCAGTTGCTCAAGTAAGGGACGACCAACAAGGGTTCACGTTGGTAGTTGTTGGCCCAAAGGGTCAGCACGGTATATAATGTGTGAGAAATACGGATCACACACACAGGTATTATGCAAAGAATGGGAACGAATGACTGAGGATGATGGAGAACAGTTTCCCCGGGTAGGCAGTTTGAATCCTGAGGTATTGCAAAATCTAAGAAAGAGGATATGTTTAATAAAATCTGCAAAACAGAGGATTAGACATTATGATTGTTTACAGTTATGGCAACAGGAGAGTGAAATACAACAGGAATTAGCTCAAAAAGCAAATTCAAACCCTGGTAGAAGTCTGATAGCAACGGCACCACCACCGTATATAGTAGGGGAAAAAGTGGCTGCAGAGAATGGCATACGGGTGTACGAAAAGAGTGCACTTAACAAATATAGTAGTGATAAGAGTAAAATGAATGTTAATGCAAATGTTGATGTTAATGCTAACCCGTGCAAGTTGTATCCCATTTTAAACTTCCCTCAGGAATGCGACCAGGAAGATGAGCCCACTACGATTTCAGCTCTCTCTCTAGCGGCCACCATAAACGATACTCCAGTGGGCACGGCCCAACCAGTAAGAGCGGTATCGAAGGCCCATAGTGCAGGGACAGATGGACTTACCCCAAGAGACTGTGTTCCGGATTTTCCTGTTGACCCTGTTGTTGACCAGAGCAGTCTGTTTCGGTGAGAGTACCAGAGAGGCCAAAGAGGGATCTGGAATGGGATCTGATGATCAGGATGGAGGCGTAGAATTTCCAGAGCAACACAATCACCGAGCAAAGGCGAGTATCAGAAAACGATCTGGTAGCCATGACATTAATAGACATTGTGAAGGATTGTTAGCTGAAGAGAACTGCATCTGTAGAAATTGTAAAAATATAGTTGAGGACGATTGCATCAAGGAATGTCAGTCCAGTTTTAATATCAACATGGACCGGCATCCATTGAGTGACTATCACTCATTGGTGGGTAAAGTGTTAAATCAGACAGACTGTTGGGTATGCTCACAAGTACCTCAAGGCCGTAGAAAGTCAGGACTAGTGCCATATCCTTTAACGGTAGATGAGGTACTTGAGTTAAAGGGTGGGAGACCGGTGGACAAGAGATTTAATATTTCTAGTCCTCCTAGTTTAAAGCTCCACCAATACCATGTAGATAGGTCCCTAATATGTTTTAACATTTCCAATCCCCGAAAGCCGGGAAATTGGGAAGTGTCATGGAACAACCAAACCATGACATTCTCACACAGAGCCGACAAAATGCCCCTAGACTCAGAACTTATACGCCAAATAGCCGACAGTGGAAAATATTTCCGGTATAGGTACACTCTAGGAAGTAGGATCATGCGAGTTGGAGAAGTATCACCAGGATATTGTGCACATGTCATACAGCCTGATACGTGTACTAGACAAATGAAAGAGTTAGGGATAGGACTGTTTTCATGGAAGGTTTGTAATATGGTTATGTCATTTTCCATCCCATATGTTCTCCCCGATGATGCATATTTCATATGTGGGAGGAAGGCGTATAAGTGGCTTGCCCCAAACTCAGAGGGATTGTGTTACGTTGGAAAAGTACTGCCTGAAGTAATGACCATTGCCCATAACAAAATCAAAGACATTCACCGCAGTGCCCAAGCTCCTTACACTCACACTCATTACGAACACATCGTTAAAAGACACCTTGTAGATAGGACAGAGCATGCGGCCTCTGATTTGATTCATGAATCCACCGGGATTCAATTCCTACTCGCGTTAGATATCACCCGTACCGCCAGAGGTGTTATAAATTATAGGTATATATCTGCGCTAGCGAACCTGTTAGACAATATCACCGAGATGTATGATGACACCTTCAGGTATACTGGGAGAGAGCTGCAAGCCTACAAAACAGAGCTGGTCCAGCATAGAATGGTTCTCAATTACCTCACAGCGGTAACAGGCAGGTATTGTGTCACCCTAGCAACTCAGAATGGCGTGAAATGTTGTACATATATCACTAACAGCACTGAGGACCCAACCGAGGTTATAGATCGAAAAATGGATGATATATTGCAATTAAAGTGGGAGTTTCGAAGGAGGCACAATCTTACACTCGCTGCTGTGGGTAATGAATTGACTGGCTGGGTGTCATGGTTGAACCCACAAAATTGGTTTTCAGGTTTAGGAGAATGGGCTCAGAGCGTCATCATGGACGTAGGGAAATTCCTCTTGTGTATCCTGGGAGTTATCATATTGATTGGTCTGGTATTCAGATGTGTTCGGAGTCTAATGAATTGCAAGCGAAGTACCGTTTCTTTCACCCGTTTCTCCTTTGATTTTCTCCGAGGTACCGCCTGGAAGAAGAATTTGATGACCCCCTATACAGACCAATGGTGAACTGTGTCACAGACACTTTTAGAGACTGTAATTCTTTTTATGGATACTTGAAGAAGTTTTGTTTGCTAACAAACCGCAGAGCTACAGTAAAGATACGACAATCCGGACAAGACATCAGACAAGACATCAACAAGACCCCAATCGGCGACTGCATACTAAATCTCACATAACATTATACGAATGCATTTATAACGCATGTTTCTTATCTTCATCTCTACAACCTCCAGGTAGTACCCCACATAGTCGACAGGTGATTTTCATATATTAGCACTCACATATTCTCCCCCTTCATGTATCATCAACTAATGTGCACCCCATTTGTTGTAACCAAAAGCCGGAAAGAGCTCGGTAAAGTTTGACAGCCCATCCACAGAACCTTGATACGGGATAAGAAGGATTCAATGTATACTTCGCAATACCTCGAAGCTTGATTTAGAACACGTACGGCACGATGATACATGACCCCTCAGACATGGATTTCATACACACATACTTTCACTATCTCATTAGGTCATATCTTTCCCACCTTCTCCTCTCCTCCCTCTACCCAATCATAAAAAGGTATTCCATGATGACATATATTTTTCTGCTTGAATTGTTTAGAAAGTGGCAGTTATTAGTGACTGCCAAAGGGTGGACTGTCAAAGCCGAAAAATATCATGCTTCACATTGCCATATACTAACCCCATGCACATGCCCGCTGCGCGTGCACTCAGTCCGCCGTACGCGGACACATCTGCAAGTTGCATAATATCGCTCCAGCGATATTGCGCATAATGTGGGTATTTACGGCGGAGTTTGTGAGCCTGTAGCTGGCGACTCGTTTATAGCATAGTTAACCCATATAGCGTGTTTTGTAGATAGTATTCCCCTTAGTAATATCTGCAAGTATGTTTAGTGTAAATGGTTCGGGGACTTGGGAATTCCTCTTTGCATGATATGAAGGGTCAGGCAAAGGCTGAACGGTGGTGTCTAGTATCTAACGGAAGAGTATTTTATTAGAAACATTCCGGTGTTGGTTAGGAAGAGATTAATCGCTCCTGCGTATAGTTATGTCTATAAGAAGTTTATGGACATTTACTGTATTTGCAGTTCATTATCCATGCGGCGGGAATCCTGTGGATACCTCCCACCTGAGCAGTTTGAAATAGTCACAGCCCACCTGTTCAAATCCACCTATGACCTTTTGTTATAATGCAGAGAGACATTCCTGTGTCCAATGAACAATGAGATTGTAGGGCCCATTGTAGTGTACTGTATGTTGTGTATATAAAGGCCACTGTCCCCTGACCGGCCAGTACTCTCTCTCATCAACATTTATCTGTCGGATAATTGGAGGACTGGATCCGGTTGTGCTAGCGAGTGTTCCCCCGTATGGTATGTTTCTCTGTGGCCACTTTGTTACCCGTTTAATGTAAGCCATTCATTCTTATTCTATGTATTTGTGTTTGCGTTCGTTCGCTATTGTGTATCTTACTGTTTAGTTATTCTGTTTAGTTATTAATGTTAGGTCTGTAGTGTATAAGCTGTAAACTGTTTTCTTGTCCCTTTTACATACTAAAATCATCCAGTAAGGTGTTGGAACCTTAACAAGTGTTTGTGTGTTTCACCATTTATTACTAAGGGTTTCTGAGCATCTCAATCGCTCAAACAGCTGGCTTAAATACTAAGGTTAATCAGTGTTATATCATTACAGTACCTCAATGCTAAGGTTTATAGTATAAGCATACTCTGTGTTTAAGGTTTAAAAAGGATATTGTCTGTGTGTACGCTCGCTGTGTGTATTCCGTACACCCAGCGTAGCGTGTGTACGTAACTTGCGTACCACGTGCGAGGTCTTTGTACGCAAATAGCGTACAAAGTGCGTAGCACGTGCACGAGGTTTAGCAGCCATTACGGCTTCACGGTATTAGTAAATAGCTTGTGTTAAAGGATAAATATTTAGCTTTATCAATTGGGTACTCGTCCGGTCCACCTCATATCCGCAGTCAGGCGAAAACGCGCAGACTTTATCGATCAGCAAAGGGCGGAAAGGTAGTATCCCCTGTATCCGTGTTTGTGGTTGGGGATACAGTAGTGCTGATCGGATAAGCGCCTGCATCTGCTTTGCTTGGTTTGTAGGGATGCTGGTGAGATCCGAGGAAGGTAAGAACATACAGCTATTGTTTTAAATCTGTTTTTTTTCTCTCTCCCTCTCTCTGTTTGGCGCCAATTGCGCACACAATACACACATCTCAATCGCTCAAACAGCTGGCTTAAATACTAAGGTTAATCAGTGTTATATCATTACAGTACCTCAATGCTAAGGTTTATAGTATAAGCATACTCTGTGTTTAAGGTTTAAAAAGGATATTGTCTGTGTGTACGCTCGCTGTGTGTATTCCGTACACCCAGCGTAGCGTGTGTACGTAACTTGCGTACCACGTGCGAGGTCTTTGTACGCAAATAGCGTACAAAGTGTGTAGCACGTGCACGAGGTTTAGTGGCCATTACGGCTTCACGGTATTAGTAAATAGCTTGTGTTAAAGGATAAATATTTAGCTTTATCACCATGATATCTCATTATGGGACGCAATTATTCCAAAATACGGAAAAATCCCATATCCAAAATACCTCTGGTCCCAAGCATTTTGGATAAGGGATACTCAACCTGTAATAATGCAGAGGGGTCCTCACAGGGTCATAGGGCACATTCGGGGGCAGCAGCACGTGCGCCCATCTTGTCACGCGGCACCCGGGCTCGGGCTCGACGTGTCAGGAGGCGTGGTGCTGTTGTGCTCAGCCAGGGGGTTACCACCGTTTCTAGCACAGCTCAGTCTCCTGCGGCAGATGCTCTGGCATCACCGGCCACTGCGGGTCGGCCTGATTCAGGGACCCCCCGTCAGGCCGTGTACCCCCCGTTCTGTGCCAGCCTGCCTCAGGCAGTCACTGCGCGTAGGACTGGATGCGCAGCTCAACCTCCTGCACATCCGGATGGTGGTTCTAGGCCTTTGGCTGGAGGTGAACCTTCCGTTACTGGCTTCACGCTCCCTATTACACCAGTGTCAGGGCCCGCGCCTGCGACCGGGGTCACATCAGCTGTTACCACGCTACTGGTTTCCGTCATTGGAATTTTGACTCCCCTGTTGACTAAGCAGGCGTCCGGGAGTGGATTTCCGGGGCGGTTCAGTGACTTGCGGTCTGCCCTGATCCCACTGGTCACTCAACTGACGTCGTTATGCGCCGCTCCTATTTCTTCTGCGGGACAGCACTCCCTGGTTGCCGCTCGGCCCGGTGTGCAGGCGTCTTCAAATAACCAATTGCATGGCTCTTTGCTGGCACCTTCTGTTCCCTCACATGTTTCAGATCTGGTGGACATGGTGGAGAGCGATTCCAGCGACTGCGAGCAGTCTTCTGCATCGACCGCCCCGAGACAGGACTCCCAAGCCTCCTCATCAGGTGAGACTGATGTTGATTGCGCACTAGGGCAGCGGGGAGAGGTGGTCGAGGCTGCGAGTGGCAAGGGGAATGCGGAGCTTTCAAAGGGTAAACGCCGGAGGGGATCCGGACTGAAAGTCGACAGTAACTAGGTCGACAATGTCTAGGTCGACCACTATTGGTCGACAGTAACTAGGTCGACAGGGTGTCTAGGTCGACAGGGTCTTTAGGTCGACATGTTCTAGGTCGACAGGTCAAAAGGTCGACATGAGTTTTTCACAATTTTTTTCTTTTTTTGAACCTTTTCATACTTAACGATCCACGTGGACTACGATTGGAACGGTAATCTGTGCCGAGCGAAGCGGTAGCGGAGCGAAGGCACCATGCCCGAAGCATGGCGAGCGAAGCGAGCCATGCGAGGGGACGCGGTGCACTAATTGGGGTTCCCGGTCACTCTACGAAGAAAGCGACACCAAAATAACATTAAAAACTCATGTCGACCTTTTGACCTGTCGACCTAGAACATGTCGACCTAAAGACCCTGTCGACCTAGACACCCTGTCGACCTAGTTACTGTCGACCAATAGTGGTCGACCTAGACATTGTCGGCCTAGTTACTGTCGGCTTTCAATACCACACCCACGCCGGAGGCACAGGTGTTCCCACAAGCGCGGTAAGCGTTCGCACCGCCATAGGCATGGGAGCAGTAGCAGCAGTCCACAACAGGGCAGCCCCAGCGATGTCGTGCGTTGCCCGTACACCAAGGTCTTGCGTAGTCTCCGCCCACAGATACGGGATCGTATCAATAGCAGGAATTACGTGGATGTCTTTGCCTTGACAATCAAGACCCGCAAGACTTTGGTGGTGGCCAAGAAGTAGAGTGGGATAGGTGAGGACGCCTATAGGTCCTATGTTAACTGGCTCATAGGGTTCTACACCTTCTCAGCCTGTTATCTGGAGACGCGCCCGGAAGAGGCCATGAACATCGTGCGCTATCTGCACATGATTCATGGTCTGTTTCTTTCTAACAGGTCTCTCGCATGGCTTCGGTAGGATACGGAGTTCAGGCGCAAGCAGCACGGGCTGCACATCATAGCCTTCAGAGTGAAGGACGTCGAAGTGTGGCTTGAGGTTACAGAGTGCTCCCTCGAGCTTGAGGAAGCCTCTCCTGCACAGCCTGTTCGGCCGCACGATAGGGGTTCCTTTCGGACCAACGCAGGAAAGAGGTCCAAAGGTCGTTGTTTTGCCTTTAATAATGGCAATTGCGGATCCGGGTCCACATGTCGTTTTCAACACCGCTGCCTGCGTTGTGGAGCGTCCCATCCAGCGAAGGAATGTCCCAAGTCTGCCGGTGCGGGATCGGGTGGCAGATCCTCCGGCATTAATAGCGCTCAGTAAACCCCCTTCCCCCGTCAGGGTGGATGCCATGCACAAATGGCTGAACTAGTACCCACTTCGCCCTCAAGCGCAATTTTTGCTGGAAGGTTTTACCGGGGGATTTCGCCTTCCCATTAGCGGCGAGGTCCCTTACTCGGCTCCTCGGAACTTACTCGGCCAGAGACCTTCCCCACGTTCTGATAGGCAAAGTGGCCAAGGAGGTGCAGCTGGGTTGCATGGCCGTCCCCTTTGCTTCACCCCCTTTGCCGAATTTGGTGTTATTCCCGGTCGGAGTGATCCCTAAGAAAACTCCTGGCGCATTTAGAGTAATCCTGCACTTGTCTTACCCGCATGGCGCGTTAGTTGACGATGCAATCCCTGAGGCGCTATCCTCGGTTACATATCAGTCGTTTGATGACGCATTGAAATTAGTCAGGGCAGCGGGCCCCCATGCGCTATTGGGTAAAGTTGATGTGGAAACTGCATTTCGTCTTTTGCCATTGCACCCTGATTCGTTTTATTTCATGGGCTTTAGGCCGGACGACGATTTTACATCGACAAATGCCTACCCAATGGTTGATCAGTCTCCTTTACTTTTTTCGAGGCTTTTAGTTCATTTCTCCACTGGTGCGTTTGCGTTGGGACGGGTGAAATGGGAGTCGCCCACTAACTGGACGATTTCCTGTGCATAGGGCCTTCCAATTCAGACAGGTGTGCGCGTTTACTTTCCTCCTTGAAAGCACTAGTATTTTCTGAATTTGGGGTTCCGATCGCTCCAGACAAATGTGAGGGTCCCTGCACTCGCTTCTCGTATCTAGGCATAGAAATAGATACTGAGGCGGGCTGCTGCCGTTTGGCCTTAGACAAAGTTGCCAAACTGCGTGGGGGCATTGAGAGGTCATTGGCAGGCGGCAGGGTTACTTTGCGCTAGTGCCAATCCCTTCTCGGTCTTTTCAATTTTGCTTGCCGGGTCATTCCCATGGGTAGGATCCACTTTGTAGCCGTACGTCGTGCCTGTGTATTGCGGTGCATTCACATGCGCAGTAGTGACCTGATCGCTGAGCTGCGAAAAACGGCAGTGTGCGATCAGACTGGAATGACCCCCCTTGTGCACTGCAGGTGGGGCAGATGTAACATCTGCAGAGAGAGTTAGATTTGGGTGGGGTGTGTTCAAACTGAAATCTAAATTGCAGTGTAAAAATAAAGCAGCCAGTATTTACCCTGCACAGAAACAAAATAACCCACCCAAATCTACACGGGTCGACACGGGTCAGTGTGCAATGTGAAAGGGGCCTTAGAGAATTCCCGGGTCGCCTGACCCGGTAATTCAACCCGGGTAATAAGAAGGGTTATTCCCAGGTTGAATACTGGGTCAGGCACAGTGTGAATGGGTTGCCGGGTCGATGCGACCCGGTGCCCATTCACAGTATAGGGAGAGGCGACGCGGAGATGAGCTAATCTTCCAGCGCCGCCTCCACTCCCGCTCCTGCTGCCGGCTCCGCCCCCCACCGCTATGGCAACCGACCCGGCAATGTGCACACAGCCAGCAAAAGGGGTAGCAGAGTCTCCAATGCTGGATCCTACCCGGGAAGGGCCCGTGTCCAATTCCTGGGTGGGAATCGGCATTGGAGATGTGAAAGGGGTAGTAGGGATCTGATCGTAGTCCCCATTGATAATAATTGTGATCTGCATCAATAGTTAGCCTATTGCAGGAGATTACTGTGACATTTCCTGCATTAGGTCATTAGTAAATAGCACTGATAGATAAAATTATTCAGAAACTGTAGTTAATTACAAGACTGTAAAATCATCTGTATACCCATATCCTGAGATGTGGGTCTCCCTAGCTATACCCCTAAGACACTATGGGGTGCATGTACTAAGCAGTGATAAAAGAGAAGAAGTGAGCCAGTGGAGAAGTTGCCCATGGCAGCCAATCAGCACTGACATAACATTTATAATTTGCATACTACAAACATATACAGAGCATCTGATTGGTTGCCATGGGCAGCTTCTCCACTGGCTCACTTCTCCACTTTTATCACTGCTTAGTGCATGTTCCCCTATGGCCCAGATTTATCAAGCCTTGGAGAGTGATAAATAGCATGGTGATAAAGTACCAGCCAATCAGCTCCCAACTGCCATGTTACAGGCTGTGGGGTCTATTTATGAAGCAGTGAAAAGTGTGGCGAAGTGAGCCTGTGGAGAAGTTGCCCATGGCAACCAATCAGCTGCCCTGTATCATTTTATAGTATGCAAATGATAAATGTTACTTCAATGCTGATTGGCTGCCATGGGCAACTTCTCCACTGGCTAATTTCTCCACACTTTTCACTCTTTCATGAATAGACCCCTTTGTTTGAAAAATGACAGTTAGAAGCTGATTGGTTGGTACTCTATCACTGTGCAATTTATCACTCTCCAAGTGATAAATGGGGGCCTATATATACGGTACCTCTACAGCAACAGAAATTACGTTATAAATAGGTTACATGAAGTGGAACTGAATCTACATTAAAGCTGCAGACACTGCGATCGTGCTGGACATCCATAAACCTGATACAATGGGAACCAGCTTCCCGTCACTGATCTCTGCAGTTGTGATAATGCTGAAAGACGGCTGATGTGTTTACAATGAAGTCACCGACAATCGCCAGCGCAACAGCTGGACAGCTCCGGGTCACTTAATCTCCTGTCCTCTCTCCTAAGGTCATTTCTCCACCAAGGTGGAAGAGAAGTTTAGATGATAAAGTGGATTAGAGCAGCTGTTGTTTTCGTAGGAACAAACGATCGAGGAAAATGAGAGTAAAGTTAATTTTGACATCAGCAGCTTCTAACTTTTAAGAGAAAAAAAAACTTGTGTTACTGGGCCTGAATCCGGAGTGCACGCAAATCCCGTTGCAGCTGCGTTTTTTCCACCCGCACTGGCCGTGGGAAAATATACAAATGTTGGAGCCACCGCCCAGTGTACTGAGATGCCCGCAATTGGTGTCTCAGTTCAGAGTCTTGCGTGCGGTAACATCAGTCGCACATCAGATCACTGAACAATCCTCAGGTTTCCCAGACTGGCCGTCTGAACTAAGCCCCCTTAACCAGTGAATCTGCATCAGAAAACGGAGTTGCTGGCAGATACACGCCCCAAAAATGCTTGCGACACTCCTGTGTTTTTTCGTCTCCACTCCCCATTACTTCCCCCAAATGGACGTGCGTCTTACACCTGTCTGCAGTCGCCGTCGCTAGACCATTGCATTGCTTGCGCAGTGCTAAAACCATTGGCCAGCTGAGTCCGAATTGCCATTGCATGCACCTCTGGATACATTCATATAGGAGTTTCGTAGACTGCAGCGTATGCGTCACATACAGACTCCCGGGTCACTAACCTGGAAGTCCCTACACCACAAAGGACAGCTGTCATCATGAGAGCAGCTCTTTGCTGAAATATTTGTGCATACAGTATTAGTAAATACTGATATGCATGCAATGAGTGGCGGGATGCATCTCATTCAAAATGCTATGCGTCATGCATCCCAGCCATGGGCACATAGAATTCTACGGTGGTTGCTGTGCTGCAAGGGGTGAAGTTAGAGCAACTCATGGGCAAGTGGAGGTGAGTTGCAGGGAGGCATGGGCGTAGCTACCATAGGTGCAGGGGATGCGACTGCTATGGGGCCCAAGTTGTCTCTGGGGCCCGAGCCTTCCCCTGTACCTACTGTAGTTACTGAGTGAGCCCCGGCGCTGGCATCTTTTACCTTTATGTGTGCTACTGCACTGCAGCCACACCTGCTCACTTGGCCACCAGCTCTGCCCTCTCCTGAGTATTAATGCAGGGAGGAGGCATGGCTGAGTCTGCAGGGACATCCCTGGACCATGGCCACGCCTCCTCCCAGCATCTGTGAGGAGACAGGAGGTGGAGCCGGGACGGCCGGGAGAGCGGATGAGGCGGCAGTGCAGCCCCAATGGTGAGTGCTGTGGGGAAGGGGTTTCTATGGAGTAATCCATGGGGGGAGGGGGCACGCGCAGCGGCGGCGGGGGGCGGGCATGTTCCACAGCATGGAAGTATGCTATGGGGCCCCATCTGGCATAGCTACGCCCACCAAAGTGGCTTTTTTGGTCTCATGCCCAGGCATCACGATGGCTATCTTTTTATTACAGGTGAGAACTGCTGCCACTGGTGGATAATTTACACAAACAACATCATCAACATCCTCAATCATCAATATCCTCAATAGTGTCAGATAGTACACAAATATACCCATCATCCTGTTGCAGAAATGGTGGATGGAGGCTTCTCTAAGAGTGCAGTGTGAGAAATATCAGATAGTTAACATGGACACTCCTGGACTCTCCTCAATGATTTATGAACTCACAGATTGTTCTTCAGCCTTAGTGTTCTTTTTTTTTTTTTTTTTTTGGGGGGGGGGGGGGGGGGGGCATCAATTTGTCAGATTTAAAGGTGACACCTCTTCCTCTTTTTTTAACATTGTGAAATATTTCAATTTCAAGTTCCCTTTCTTAAACTTTCTGCCCCCTGGACCACCTTTAGTAGATGTTGTAGTATTATCATGACTGGCAGCAGCCACAGCACTAGCACTTGTTTGCTGCTCCTGCTCTTCCATCTACTCATCATGATCAATATCACAGCGCTTATATTATTAACACAGTGGCATGGCCCCTACTGTGCGTTATTGTAGCACAGTGCCACTGCTTGGTCCTAAACATACACAAGTTTTTTTTAAATGTTATATCTTTTTTTTACACAATGCTGCAAATTACTGCCCTTATATTATTACAGCAATGATGACACACACCAATAACTTTTGCAGGCACCAGTGTGCACCAATAAAGAGTTAATGCATTACTATTAGAAGCTCTGTGCTGAACTCTTGGAGCTCTGGGATGCACTGTAGGCATAGGTGTTTCTATAATGGGTGCAGTGTGTGCAGTGTACACTGGCCTCTGGGTCTAGGGGGGCCCACACCACACACACTGCACCCATAGAATATACTTACCCCTCCGGAGTTCCACACCGGAGGTCCTGCTGTGCGGGCACAGATCACTTGGAAAATGGCCGCAGTGGGCATTTCCGAGTGATTTGCGCATGCGCACTGGAGGTGTCCCTGGGAACAAAGCATGGGTGCCATGTTCCCGGAGACCTGCGCATGCGCTTGCATTACTCCAGAGTCTACTGCCAGAGAGGGGAAGGCCAGCAATGGAGGCTGCATGCGGGTCCCCTCCTCTCTTAAAATGCCCCTGACTTTAGTCAGTTACAAAAAACACCAATGTGCACCAAGGGATAATGCTGCCCCTGTGTTGGGAGCTCTGGACGGCACTGCGGACAGTTACATGCTCTGCAGCACCAGTGTGACTGCGCATGTGCACCAATAAAGGGTTAATGATGGTTAATGAAATGCTGCCCCATGTTATTTAGGAGTTCTGGGCTGTGTGCACCAGTGTAAAGGATTGATAATTTGCTGCTCTGGCAGTCTATTGTGCTCTCCGTCTGGCTTACTGTGTGAAATGGTGCCTGAATAACCATGAGAGGGACTCATATCGAATCCAAAACACACGAGAACTGACGCCCGGAAGATAATGTTTTGCCTCATTATGGAATTTGAGCCTGGCGGGAAAACCAGAGTCACGGCTCAGATTCACTCGGATCCCTGAAGTTGTACTTATAATGTCAGACATATGGCGCCATGGAGGAGGAGGGAACCATTTGCCATCACAAAGTAGGGGTGTACACCGGGCCAATTTTCGGGTTTTGTGTTTTGATTTATCATTTTGGATCTGTTTCTGCTTTGTGTTTTGGCTCTGTATTGGTTTTGCCAAAACCGCCCTTGCGAGTTTTGGTTAAAAAGAGCTACAATATCAGAATTTTGGAGGTGTTTTTGTTGCTACGGTATTATTAACCTCAATAACATTCATTTCCACACATTTCCAGACTATTCTGAACACCTCACAGCTCATAATATTGTTTTTATCCAGTTTAGGCCAAAAGGTTGCACCAAGGTAGCTGGACGGAGCAGCAGCAGCCCTTGGATGTACATACTGGGAGGACAAAATATTTTAAAAAAGAATGTATTTAAAAAACGACGCATTAGGCAAGGCTCAACATTTCAGTTCACAAAAAGATGATTAAGGCAAAGAATAAAAAAAGACAATATTTTTGATTTATTTTGTTTAATTTTATTTATTTAAATTTACATTTATTTGAATTTATTTTATTTATTTTGGATCAAATTCTTAATTTCCTCAAAGATACCGTATCTTTGATATGCAGAAAGTTCGTTATACAAGTGTGGAGAGTTAATATTAGATATGAGCGGGTTCGGTTCTCAGAGAACTGAACCCTACCGGACTTTGCCTTCCGAGCCTGGATCAGAGTCAGGCTCGGGTTTTCCCGCCTGACTCGGAAACCCGAACGCGGCAAAACGTCATCATCCCGCTGTCGGATTCTCGCAGGATTTGGATTCCATATAAGGAGCCGCGCGTCGCAGCCATTTTCACTCCAGTCTCGGAGAGTGTAGTGAGAGGACGTGTCTCCGTCCTCCAGTGTCTGTGTGGGGGCGGGAAAGTGGGGTGGCAAGTCTTGTGCTGTGTTGTGCTGCTCAGTCCAGTCCAGTGTAGTCAGTGTATTGTGCTGCATCAGTCCAGCCAGTCACAGTGTTGGTGTTCTCTGCTGCTGTATATCCTGTGTAGCTGTACAAAGTGTTTTTGTGTTGTGCTGCATCAGACCAGTGGTAGTGTCCTGTCTCATCAGTCATTCCAGTGACGATATACGCTGCTGCTATATGTCCACTGCTGCCGTATAATAATAATAACAACAACCACAAGTCCCTTACAGTGTTGTTGTGTTGTGCTGCTTCAGACCAGTGGTAGTGTCCTGTCTCATCAGTCAATCCAGTCATTCCTGTGCCGCCTACTGTCTCATATAACTCCCAAAAAATAATGGAGAACAAAAATTTTGAGGATAAAATAGGGAAAGATCTAGAAGAACCACTTCCTCTTAGTGCTGAAGCTGCTGCCAAAAGCCATGACATAGACTATGAAATACCATCAACGTCGTCTGCCAAGGCTGATGCCCAATGTAATAGTAGAGGGCATGTAAAATCCAAAAAGCCAAAGTTCAGTATAAAGAACCAAAAAAGAAATTTAAATGGTCTGAGGAGAAACGTAAACTTGCCAGTATGCCATTTACGACACGGAGTAGCAAGGAACGGCTGAGGCCCTGTCCTATGTTCATGGCTAATGGTTCAGCTTCACATGACAATGGAAGCCCTCATCCTTCCGCTAGAAAAATTAAGAGTTAAGCTGGAAAGAGCACAGAAAAGAACTGTGCGTTTTGAGATGGTATCACAAATCCCCAAGGAGAGTCCAAGTGTCTTGGCGGTTGCAATGCCTGGCCTTCTCAACACTGGACGGGAAGAGGTGGCTCCTTCCACCATTTGCACGCCCCCTGCAAGTGCTGGAAGGAGCACCCACATGCAAGTTCCTGATATTCAAATTAAAGATGTCACTGTTGAAGTACACCAGGATGAGGATATGGGTGTTGCTGGCGCTGGGGAGGAAGTTGACGATGAGGAGTCTGATGGTGATGTGGTTTGTTTAAGTCAGGCACTGGGGGAGACACCTGTTGTCCTTGGGATGAAGAAGCCCATTGTGATGCCTTGGCAAACTACAAAAAAAGCCACCTCTTCGGTGTGGAATTATTTCTCCACAAATCTGGACAACAGGTGTCAAGCCATCTGTTGCCTCTGTCAATCTGTAATAAGTAGGAGTAAGTAGGTTAACCACCTAGGAACATCCTCCCTTATATGTCACCTGCTGCACATTCATCAGAAGTCACTGTCAAGTTGTGAAACTTTGGGTAAGAGCGTAAGCAGTCCACTGACACCTAAATCCCTTCTTCCTCCTGTACCCAAGCTCCTGCAAGCCACACCACCAACTCCCTCAATGTCAACTTCCTCCTCAGTCAGGAACGTCCGTAGTCCTGCAGTCCTCTCCTAACCGGGATTGCTCCATAGGATTCTTGAGTGCTATGCCTGCTGTTGTTGGCGCTGCTGTTGTTGCTGCTGGGAGTTGATAATCATCCCAGAGGGGAAGTCGGAAGACCACTTGTACTACTTCCAGTAACCAATTGACTGTCCAACAGTCCTTTGTGAGGAAGATGAAATATGACAGCAGTCATCCTTTTGCAAAGTGGATAACTGAGGCCTTGACAGCTATGTTGGTGTTAGAGGTGCATCCGGTATCCACCATTAGTTCAGTGGGACTTAGAGAATTGATGGAGATAGTGTGTCCCTGGTATTAAATCCCATCTAGGTTCCACTTCTCTAGGCAGGCAATACCAAGAATGTACACAGATGTCAGAAAAAGAGTCACCAGTGTCCTACAAAATGCGGTTGTATCCAGTGTCCACTTAACCACGGACATGCGGACAAGTGGAACAGGGCAGACTAAGGACTATATGACTGTAACAGCCCACTGGGTAGATGTATGGCCTCCCACAGCAGCAACAGCAGCGGCTCCAGTAGCAGCATCTCGCAAACGCCAACTCGTTCCTAGGCAGGCTACGCTTTGTATCACCGGTTTCCATAAGAGGCACACAGCTGACAACCTCTTACGGAAACTGAGGAACATCATCGCAGAATGGCTTACCCCAATTGGACTCTCCTGGGGATTTGTGATATCAGACAATGCCACCAATATTGTGCGTGCATTACATCTGGGCAAATTCCAGCATGTCCCATGTTTTGCACATACAATTAATTTGGTGGGGCAGATTTTTTTGAAAAATGACAGGGGTGTGCAGGAGATGCTGTTGGTGGCCCGAAAAACTGTGGGCCACTTTCGGCATTCTGCCACTGTGTGCCGAAGACTGGAGCGCCAGCAAACACTCCTGAACCTGCCCCACCATCAACTGAAGCAAGAGGTGGTAACGAGGTGGAATTCAACACTATATGCTTCAGAGGATGGAGGAGCAGCAAAAGGCCATTCAAGCCTATACATCCACCTACGATATAGGCAAAGAAGGGGTAATGCATCTGACTCAAGCGCAGTGGAGAATGATTTCCGTCTTGTGCAAGGTTCTCCAACCCTTCGAACTTGCCACACGTGAAGTAAGTTCAGACACTGCCAGCCTGAGTCAGGTAATTTCCCTCATCAGGCTTTTGCAGAAGCAGCTGGATAAATTGGAGGAGGAGCTAAAACGGAGCGATTCCACAAAGTATGTGGGACTTGTGGATGGAGCCCTTTATTTGCTTTGCCAGGATTCAAGGGTGGTCAATCTGTTGAAATCAGAGAACTACATTTTGGCCACCGTGCTCGATCCTAGGTTTAAAGCCTACGTTGTATCTCTCTTTCCAGCAGACACAAGTGTGCAGAGGTTCAAAGACCTGCTGGTGAGAAAATTGTCAAGTCAAGCGGAACGTGACCCGTCAACAGCTCCTCCTTCAATTTGTCCCGCCACTGGGGCTGCAAGGAAAAGGATAACATTTCCTAGCCCACCCGCTGGCGGTGATGCCGGGCAGTCAGGAGCGAAAGCTGACATCTGGTCCGGACTGAAGGACCTGCCAACAATTACTGACATATCTACTGTCACTGCATATGATTATATCACCATTGAAAGAATGGTGGAGGATTATATGAGTGACAGCATCCAAGTAGGCACGTCAGACAGTCCGTACGTATACTGGCAGGAAAAAGAGGAAATTTGGAGGCCCTTGCACAAACTGGCTTTATTTTACCTAAGTTGCCCCCCCTCCAGTGTGTATTTCGAAAGAGTGTTTAGTGCAGCTGGTAACCTTGTCAGCGATCGGCGTGGGAGGTTACTTCCACAAAATGTGGAGAAGATGATGTTCATCAAAATGAATTATAAATTCCTCCGGGAAGACCTTTACCAGCAATTGCCTCCAGAAAGTACACAGGGACCTGTGATGGTGGATTCCAGTGGGGATGAATTAATACTCAGTGAGGAGGATGTACACAGTGAAAAGGGTTAGGAATCGGAGGATGATGATGAGGTCGACATCTTGCCTCTGTAGAGCCAGTTTGCGCAAGGATTGCTTCTTTTTTAATGGGGGCCCAAACAAACCAGTTATTTCAGCCACAGTCGTGTGGCAGACCCTGTCGCTGAAATGATTGGTTTGTTAAAGTGTGCATGTCCTGTTTATACAACATAAGGGTGGATGGGAGGGCCCAAGGACAATTCCATCTTGCACCTCTTTTTCTTCTTTGCATCATGTGGTGTTTGGGGACTAGTTTTTTTTAAGTGCCATCCTGTCTGACACTGCAGTGCCACTCCTAGATGGGCCAGGTGTTTGTGCTGCACACTTGTGTCGCTTAGCTTAGTCATACAGTTACCTCATTACGCCTCTTTTTCTTCTTTGCATGATGTGCTGTTTGGGGCCTATTTTTTAAATCTGCCATCCTGTCTGCAACTGCAGTGCCACTCCTAGATGGGACAGGTGTTTGTGCCGCACACTTGTGTCGCTTAGCTTAGTCAGACAGCCACCTCGGTGCAACTTTTAGGCCTAAAAACAATATTGTGAGGTGTGAGGTGTTCAGAATAGACTGGAAATGAGTGGAAATGAATGTTATTGAGGTTAATAATACCATAGGAGCATAATTACCCCCAAATTCTGTGATTTTAGCTGTTTTTATGTTTTTTCGAAAATCATCCAGATCCAATAACCAAAACCAAAACACAAAAGGGTGGCTTTGGCAAAACCAAGCCAAAACCAAAACACGAAAGTGGAATTAGAACCAAAACACAAAACACGAAAAGTGCCCGCCGCACATCTCTATACTTAACACACTGTGGTTGACTTCACCGACAGCATCGCACAATGGCCCTCATTCCGAGTTGTTCGCTCGCAAGGCGATTTTAGCAGTATTGCACACGCTAAGCCGCCGCCTACTGGGAGTGAATCTTAGCTTCTTAAAATTGCGAACGATGTATTCGCAATATTGCGATTACACACCTCGTAGCAGTTTCAGAGTAGCTTCAGACTTACTCGGCATCTGCGATCAGTTCAGTGCTTGTCGTTCCTGGTTTGACGTCACAAACACACCCAGCGTTCGCCCAGACACTCCTCCGTTCCTCCGGCCACTCCTGCGTTTTTTCCGGAAACGGTAGCGTTTTTTCCCACACGCCCATAAAACGGCCTGTTTCCGCCCAGTAACACCCATTTCCTGTCAATCACACTACGATCGCCGGAGCGAAGAAAAAGCCGTGAGTAAAAATCCTATCTTCATAGCAAATTTACTTGGCGCAGTCGCAGTGCGGACATTGCGCATGCGCACTAAGCGGAAAATCGCTGCGATGCGATGAAATTTACCGAGCGAACAACTCGGAATGAGGGCCCATGCGTTTATGAGTTGGAAATAATATACTGCTGTATATATATATATATATATGTATATATAGTGGAATGGAGGTGCGGCACTCACGGCGTAGATAACAGACAAACAGCGGTCGCGTATATTAATCAACGTTTCACTGCCCCAGCACTGTTGTCAGGTTTTAATAAAGAAGTGTAAATAGTACATACCTTTATAGCAAACAGTGTACAAGTGAAAACCGTGCCGAACTCCGGAATCGGGACCACGCACCCGCCCGGAGGCAGCACATGATGATGTCATATCATGAAGACCATGCTTCAGCGTACCATGTGACAACAGTTACTATGGAGATACAGCAAACAGGAAACTGGTTTGAAGGCTAGACATAAATCGAAAGTGAACATCATAGTTACCCAGTAAAAAGCATAACATCCATTACAAAACTAGAAACACAATGTCACACATAAAAAAGTAATTATAAAGTCAGTAAAAACATGCATAAGAAATAGCATTGTTTAAACCTTTGGGGGCAAGCACATCAAGGCGCATAATCCAGCGGGTCTCGCGTTGGAATAATTTACGAGATCTATCACCACCCCTGATGGATGGAAGAATGTAATTGATCATATGATAACGTAAGCTGTTTAAAGGATGATTCAATGGCCCTCATTCCGAGTTGTTCGCTCGCTAGCTACTTTTAGCAGAAATGCAAACACAAAGCCGCCGCCCTTTGGGAGTGTATCTTAGCATAGCAGAATTGCTAACGAAAGATTAGCAATTCTGCTATAAGTATTTCCTTGCAGTTTCTGAGTAGCTCCAGACCTACTCCTAGATTGCGATCACCTGAGTCCGTTTAGTTCCTGGTTTGACGTCACAAACACGCCCAGCGTCCGGCTAGCCACTCCCCCGTTTCTCCAACCACTCCCGCACTTTATCCTGGCACGCCTGCGTTTTTTAGCACACTCCCTGAAAACGGCCAGTTTCCGCTCAGAAACACCCACTTCCTGTCAATCACACTACGATCAGCAGAGCGATTGAAAAGCTTTGTTCGCCCGTGAGTAAAATAGCATAGTTTTGAGTAAAAATACTTAGCGCGTGCGCCCTGCTGTGCAAACGCATGCGCAGAACTGACGGATTTTAGCCTATTGGCAATTCTGCTAAAAATAGCAGCGAGCGAACAACTCGGAATGACCACCAATGACATAAAGTGATGGGCAACAGGTTGTTCACTTTTACCTGTATTAAGCGCATTCCTAATAGCAGAGCGGTGTGCTGACATACACTCTTTAAACTTACGTTCAGTTTTGCACACATAGCTAAGACCACATGGGCAAATTATCAAATATCATGGTGGATGACTCTTTACTGCAGTGGTGAAGGTGACAAGATGCTATGGTCTTTAACGGTCAGTCAGTGACCGAAGTCGACAGACAGATAAGTTTATGACCTTTTATATTCAGAACTGCATTTGTTTGTTGGTCCTTTTCCATCACTAGGGCATGTTGATTGCCTGTGTATTTTACATTGGAGCCTGTGTTTTTGCATTATGAGCCACCATTGTGATCCATCGCTCCCTATGGGTGCACTTCACACCGTCGTAAGTGGCTACGCCCCCTTAACCCTTGCATGCCCTTGTGGCGTGCAGTATTTTTTTTTATTACATGGAGTATTACCTCCAATCATAATTGCAATATTTAACCACTCACATCATTTTGATTGGATGAAGGGGCTGGTGCGGCGGTGCCGTGGGTGGGGGAGGGTGCATGGGTGCCGCGGGTGGGGGAGCGTGCATGGGTGCCGCAGGTGGGGGGAGGGGGTTGGGAGCCACCGCGGGTGGGGGAGGAGCGGTTGCGGGGGTGCCGCGGGTGGGGGAGGGGCGGGTGCCTTGGGTGGGGGAGGGGCGGATGCGTGGGTGTTTCACAGTGACGTGCGTAGTGGGTGAGGCAGAGTCTTTCCTGTCATACTAACGTTTGTGCCAGAGCTTTGACTGCGTAAAGTATATGAAAAATACAAAGAATATTTTGAAATAACTTCTTTCCATTATTCTAATAATTTTTATAGCCAAAACTCTGGAGTGAAAAGTCTATGGCAGGTGAGGCACTGCCCATCTTTTCCACACATCTCTGATCAAAACTCACCAAATTTCCAGAAGTTTATACTGCTGCACCTGTGTATAATGCCCAGATGTACTTGTTGGCTCATATATTGCATGTAAATCTCGCTCTGGTGCTAGCCAGTGCCTCCTGAGCCATTTAGCTCATCACACGTCCCACTGCTTCGGGTGGGGGACGGGATCCGGAGCCACCATGAGTGGGGGGGTGCCGCGGATGGGGCCCAGAGATACTGCGGGTGGGGGATGGGCGGGTAATGTTTCTCCTGCTTCTCCTCCAGAGACACGCACAGCAGCCAGTCACTATTGTTAGCGCCGGAGTCCCAACGCACCGCATTACAGGGAAGAAGATGCCCTCAATAAACTACAGCTCCCAGCAGCCCTTAGCGCCGGAATGCTCCTGCGCTAAGGGCTGCTGGGAGCTGTAGTTTATTGAGTGCGTTTACGTCTTTTTACCTGTGGCCACGCCCCCTTTTCAAATTTGTAGTGATTTTTATGTGTAGATTGTTGGAGGGTATGTTGCTGCAGATGCAGTGGGCCTATTTTGGGGTGTGGACCTGGAGCTGCAGCTCCATCAGCCCCATTGTTAATCCTGCTCTGGGAACACACAGCAGCCAAAGGGCAGATCCTCCCATTGGATGTAACCTGTGCGGAAGGGCGTTTCTGGCCCATGCAGCTGTGGACTGGGTGTGATAGACCTGCTGCTAACCCAATGAGACTTCCTAGTCACGCCCAGTGTTATCCACACAGTCACAGAGTGACAGATCTGGGCTATTATATATAGGAGATTATAATTTCATACTTTTTCTTTTTAGTCTTCAAATATTTTAATTTTAAACTGGGGTGGACCCCCTGGCTGGACGGACAGATCACCCCTTTCAGATACAGCAGGCAGATCACCCCTGGACTGATACGCAGACTTAGCAGCACCCCTGGACTGATACAGCAGACAGAGCACCCCTGGACTGATACAGCAGACAGAGCATCCCAGGACTGATATAGCAGGCATGGCACCCCTAGACTGATACGGCAGACAGGGCATCCCAGGACTTATACAGCAGACAGGGTACCAACAGGATACCTTCAATGCCGGAGTGAAGATGGTGCTGATCACCGGGGACTTATATAGAATCCAAAACCCGCGAGAATCCAACAGCGGAATGATGATGTTTTGTCTCGTTTTGGGATCCAAGAAAGGCGGGAAGCCCCGAGCTGGACTCGGATCCCAGCTCGGATCGCAAAGTTTGGGGGTTCGGTTCCTCGAGAACCGAACCCGCTCATCCCTATCACAAAGCAAGTATACTCGGGTTGGGCTTCCAACAAGCCCGGGTAATTTGGGGGATATTTAATAAAACAATTATCTCATAAAAGCTGGAAAATGTGATATTTATGTTCTCTGGGGATGGAGATAAATATCTCCTCTCCAGTGGCAGTTGCAGAGCAGTTCACAATTCAAATAGGGGAGCCACACCCACTGCCACCCCCAAAAACTGCCAGACATTGCTGTCCAGGACTCACTGGCAGTGGGTGTGGCTCCCCTGTTTGAATTTTGGACTGTGCTGCAACTGCCACTGGAGAGGAAATATTTATCTCCATCCCCAGAGAACATAAATATCAAATTTTCCAGCTTTTAAGAGATAATTATGTTTCATTAAATATCCCCCTTAGTCCCTTGGACGTACCAGCCAGATCTGCAGTGGCACAAATGGGTGCAGGGTGCTTCCATAGAAGGAACTAGAGGGGTATATTTACTAAGGTGCGTGTTTATAGAAGTGGAAATGTTGGAAGTGGAGAAGTGGAGAGCAACCAATCAGATTCCAGCTATTATCTTCTAGATGGTGCTAGATAAATAAGTAGAATCTGATTGGTTGCTATGGGCAACATCTCCACTTCTTTAAACCTGCACCTTAGTAAATATAACCCTAATACTAGAAAACAGGATTTCAGGCAGGAGAACTGCACAGTTCCATGATAAAGTCAGAGACAGCGAGAGCTGATTAGGTACAGCTTAGCCCAGGAGAGAAGGGGCAGAGGTAAAATGATGGACACGTATGATTGCGTTTAGGAAAGCCGTAGGTGTAAATTTGAGTTAATTTCTATTTTAAGAAAGGGTAATAAATAAATGTATCCCTGGAATAGCCTCCCAGCAATTATGGGGTCTGATGCAGTTAAATAAAAATAGACATATGTCCACTGTAAATACTCAAAATATTAAACAAAAACAGTAATATAACAAAAACATAGAATAAAATAAGATAAACAAAAGGACAGACTAGATGGAAGTTTATGTTCTTTTCTGCTGTTAAATTCTGTTTCACTATAGCAAAAAAAAACTAAAAACCTTAAAGCTATAGAATAGATCAATAGGGCCCTCTTGTGGCTACACCAGATATTGCATGTAAAAAAAAAAATGGGAGAAAGTCTAAACCAGTGGTTCTCAACCTCGGTCCTCAAGTAACCCCAACAGTTCATGTTTTCCAGGTCACCTAGCAGGTGCACAGGTGTATTCATTACTCACTGACACATTTGAAAAGATCCACAGGTGGAGCAAATTATTTCACTTGCAAGTCTGTGAGGAGACCTGGAAAACATGAACTGTTGGGGGTACATCAGGACTCTGGTTGAGAACCACTGGTCTACATTAGTGGTTCTCAAACTGTGTGCTTTGGTGGCACCCCGGCGTGCCTCGGGACATATACAGAGGTGCCTTGATTTGGTGGTCCAGGACCAATCAAGATTATTTATGGTCAATCTAATAGGCAAAAGCAGTGATGGTGGCTGCAAATCATAAAATATGTGGACAAACAGAAACAAATACACAATTGAACCTAAGGATGACATAAAAACACAATTGACTTAATATTTTTTTCTACATTTCTTAAGTAGACACTTTTGGCCTAGGGGCAGTAGCTGATCTTGCTACGGGCACACAGGATTTTTGCCCGGGGGGCCGACTTCCGGAGGGCGCCGTCGCCGTCCGTAGGGTGCCGCGCCACGGCAAGATCCGCTACTGTTTGTCATTGCCCCCCGGTGCTGTGTGGAGCTGTGAAGGAAACTAGACGGGTAGACGCTACCCGTCTAGTTTCCCTTCGTGTAGAGGACCTTTGCTGTGCGATGCGCGATGACGTCATCGCGCACCGCACAGCATTGTGGGACTGGCACATAGACGCTAGGGGTCATAATTGACCTCTAATGTCTATGCTGTACTATGGGAGAGACGTCATGACGTCTCTCCCATAGATCTGAGGAGCGGCGCAGCGGAGGTCAGCAGCGGTCGGGAATCAGGAGCGGGGATAGTAAGTATTAATTATTATTATTTTTTTGTATTTTTTTTTTAAGCGGCGCTACTCTACAGGGGGCACAAATAGGTGCACAACTCTACAGGGGGCACAAATAAGGGCACAACTCTACAGGGGGCGTAACTGACCACGCCCCTGTATGAAGCCATGCCCCTATTTTTGCTCGGGGTGCCACAAGGGCTAGAACTGGCCCTGCCTAGGGGTGCCGTGAAAATGTTTTTGATACTCTACGGTGCCATGATTCAAAAAAGTTTGGGAACCACTGGTCTACACTGTACATCAGGCATTTCCAACCCTGGTCCCTAAGGCACACTTAACAGGGCAGGTTTTAGTGATATCCAGGTTTCAGCACAGATGGTTAATTCAAAATAACTGAGGCACTAAGTAGGTCTCCTGTGCTAAAGCCTGGATATCACTAAATCCTGCACTGTTAGTGTGCCTTGGAGAGGGTGGACTTACCAGAGTTTCTTGGTTAGTGTGTTGCTGCAGAAGTAATTTCTCTCCATGAATGGCCTGTGTTTTGAAAGGTGCTATGGAGATTATTAAATTATATATTTATTATTATATTATAATTGTGAGTCTTCCAATTCTGTGCTTTTATTATTATTAATAATAATAATAATAATAATAAAAGTTCAATGCTTAGGAATCTGTAAGTATAAGTGAAGTGAGTTTCATAATGTAGTGTTGGTCTCTACAGGTACCAACGGACAACAGGAACTACGGTGAAATATCCTGGGCACATAGGCCCTCATTCCGAGTTGTTCGCTCGGTAATTTTCTTCGCATTGCAGCGATTTTCCGCTAACTGCGCATGCGCAATGTTCGCACTGCGACTGCGCCAAGTAAATTTGCTAAGAAGTTTGGTATTTTACTCACGGCATTACAAGGTTTTTTCTTCGTTCTGGTGATCGGAGTGTGATTGACAGGAAGTGGGTGTTTCTGGGCGGAAACTGGCCGTTTTATGGGAGTGTGTGAAAAAACGCGGGAGTGGCTGAAGAAACGGGGGAGTGTCTGGGCGAACGCTGGGTGTGTTTGTGACGTCAAACCAGGAACGACAAGCACTGAACTGATCGCACTGGAAGAGTAAGTCTCGAGCTACTCAGAAACTGCACAGAAAAATACTTCGTTCGCAATTCTGCTAAGCTAAGATACACTCCAAGAGGGCGGCGGCTTATCGTGTGTACTGCTGCGAAAAGCGGCTAGCGAGCGAACAACTCGGAATGAGGGCCATAATGTATGCAAGGTAGAATATCAATCCACTGATTTAGAGCATACTTGCCTACCTGACCCTTCTCCATGAGGGAGAAAATGCTCTGTTCCTGGTGTTAAAGCTAAATATTTATCTTACTTAAAACCCTTTAAGAGGTCTAAGAACACTGTACGCTATTGACGTATGGAATACCGTAAGGGTACGCACGTTGCGTAACAATCGCTTAGCCGTAGTCGAGACGCTCAAGCGTCACGTTCGCTCACGGCCAAGAGATCACAGACAGGCACGCTATTGGCTGCCGACTAACGTAATGGTTCGCTATAGCGTAGCGAACGCTCGGGACCACGAGGAGATCACCAGCGGCACTAACGCTCACAATGTTAAACCTTTATGTGTAAACCATGAACAATGTATTATACAGGAAAACCTTAGTGAAATGATAGAGTGTAGATGCAACACAGTGTAACCTTATTAACTCAAAAGCTGTTTGAGCGTCACCGACGCTCTGAGAATACTTAACACTATAAGAAATACACAAATACCGGGCTTAGGGTCTAACGCCTTATATGAATGTTATACTTGAAAAAGAATAATACAATACAAGTCATACACTACAATATAACATAGACTAACTAACCAGATAACTATACAGGAAATACAATACAATACAATTACGTTTAAGGAAAAATGAGAGAGAAAGAGGAGGAGAGAGAGAGAGAGAGAGAGAGAGAGATATGGCTCACAATAACAATAAAGACAATATGATTGCGGAGAAAAACTTACGCACAAGGGGAACGATCGCATGCGCCTCGATATCCAGCTCCCAATTATCAGCAATGAGAACCGTTGAAGAGAGTGTGAGCTGGATATGGTCGGCTTGTCTATTTATGCCCCACACACAATACAATTCAATGGTCCCTACAATCTCATTGTTCATTGGACACAGGAATTCGTCTTCGCATTATAACAAAAGGTCATAGGTTGATTCATACAGGTGGGCTGAGACCATTTCCAACTGCTCAGGTGGGTGGGAAACTAGTTTTCCCGCCGCATGGATAAGTAAGTGCAAATAATAGTAAATGGACATAAACTTCTTATGTCCATAACTATCCGCACGAGCGATTAATCCGCTTCAAACCAACACCGGAATATTGCTAATTAAATACTCTTCCGATGGATACTAAACACCACTGTATGACCCATGTCTGACCCTTCGTATCAAACAAAGAGGGATCTCTTTGTCCATGAACATGCTATATTAACTAAACTTTCAGAATCTATCAAGGGGACCATGATCTACAAAATACATTATATAGTTAAAATATGTAACGAACGAGTCGCCCGCTAGACGCACATAAACTTTACCGTAAATGCGCACACAGTGCTCCTGCGGGTGCCCGCAGCGGCGAGTATGCGCACGCACGGCAGGGCTCATGAACGTGCAACAGGCACTCGCATGAGGTGCAAATATGGCAGTGTGTAGTGTGATATTTTTCTGACTTTGACAGTCCACCCTTTGGCAGTCAACAATAACTGCCACTTCCTAAAACATTTCAAAAAGAGAAAAATATATGTCAAGTGTAAATACATTTCTATGGTTGGGTAGGGGAGGAGAGAAGAAGGTGTGAAAAGGGTATGACCTAGTGAGATAGCAGAAGCATGTGTGTATGAATCCATGTTTGGGGGGGTCATGTATCATCGTGCCGTACGTGTTTTAAATCAAGCTTCGAGGTATTGCGAAGTATACATTTGAATTCCTTCTTATCCCGCGGTACGGGTCTGTGGATGGGCTGTCAAACTTTACTGAGTTCTTTTCGGATTTTGGTTGCAACAAAATGGGGGAGCACATTTTAGTTGATGATACATGAATGGGGGAATATGTGATTGCTGATATCTGTGCCTGTATTCCCTATCGACTATGTGTGTCATTACCTGAAGGTTGTAGAGATGAAGATAAAGAACACTTATGGTAAATGCAGTGGTATTCTATGTCAGGTTAATGAACATTTGTCGGTTGAGGTCTTGTTCGGTGTCTGTTGAATGCAGTCTTCTTTGGGCTTTTGCCAAAAGGTGTGGGCAAAAAGCTTTGTCAATGTCCATAGACTTACAAAAGTGTTGGGCTAGCGTAATTTTAAAATTTCTAGGGAAACTGGGGGTCTATGGCATAGTTCATCAAATATCTGTGTATAAGGTTGTCAAAACTTCTTCTTTAATCCATCAGTTGTCTGTATACAGGATCATCAAATTCCTCGTCAAAAGTGGGTCTTTTTACCTTGGAAAAACCGGAAAAACAGGTGAAAGAAACGGACCGTATAATCGCATTTTCATCACATCATTGTTTCTACAGTTGGGTCATAAATCAAATCCATTGGAATTACAATTTTCTCACTCTTTAGACTCATTACCCTGGTACTACGTTTGCACTTCATTAAAGCCTGACCGCATCTAAATATCAAGCCAATCGTTATGACAACACCCAAGATACATAGGAGAAACTTCCCTACATCCATTATGACTCCTTGAGCCCATTCTCCTAAACCAGAGAACCAATTTCGCGGGTTCAACCATGACACCCAACCAGTCAGCTCATTACCCACAGCAGCAAGGGTGAAGAATATCGTCCATCTTTTGGTCTATGACCTCGACCGGATCCTCGGTGCTATTCGTAATATATGTGCAGCATTTCACGCCGTACTGCGTTGCCAGTGTGACACAATATCCACCTGTCACTGCCGTGAGATAATTAAGAACCATCCTATGCTGAACCAGTTCTGTTTTATAAGCTTGAAGTTCCCTTCCAGTATACCTAAAAGTGTCGTCATACATTTCAGTGATATTGTCTAATAAATTTGCAAGCGCAGATATATATCTATAATTCAACACTCCTCTAGCGGTGCGAGTGAAATCTAACGCAAGTAAAACCTGAATCCCGGTGGATTCATGGATCAGATCAGAGGCCGGATGCTCTGTCCTTTCTGTCAGTTGCCTTTTAACTACGTGCTCGTAATGAGTGTGAGTATAAGGAGCTTGGGCACCACGGTGTATATCTTTCATTTTGGCATGTGATACAGTCATTACCTCAGGCAGTACTTTTCCAATATAACACAATCCTTCAGAGTTTGGGGCAAGCCACTTATACGCCTTCCTCCCGCATATGAAATATGCATCATCGGGGAGAACATATGGGACGGAGTAGGACATAACCATATTACACATCCTCCATGTGAAATCTCCTACCCCTAATTCTCCCATCTGTCTAGTACACGTATCAGTTTGTACGATATGTGCACAGTATCCTGGTGATACTTCTCCAACTCTCGTAATCCTACTTCCTAGGGTATACCTATATCGGAAAGATTTTTCTCTACTGGCTATGTGGCGTATAAGCTCTGTATCTGTCGGCATTCTATCTGCTCTATATGAAAAGGTCATGGTTTGGTTACTCCATGACACTTCCCAATTTCCCGGCTTTCGGGATTGGTAATGTTAAAACATATTAGGGATCTATCCACATGATATTGGTGGAGCTTCAAACTAGGAGGACTGGAGATATTAAACCTCCTGTCCACCGGTCTCCCACCCTTTAGCTCAAGTACCTCCCCTACCATTAAAGGAAATGGTACTAGCCCTGATTTGCTATGACCTTGAGGTACTTGAGAGCATACCCAACAATCTGTTTGATTTAACACACTACCCACTAAGGAGTGATAGTCACTCAAGGGATGCCGGTCCATGTGGATATTAAAACTGGATTGGCATTTCTTAATGCACCCATCCTCAACTACATTGTCACAGAGCCTACAGATACAGTTTTCTTCAGCTAACAATCCTTCACAATTCCTTCTATTGTCAATGCTATCGGATCGTTTTCTGATACTCGCCTTTACTTGTTGGTTAAGTTGTTCTTGGAAAACTACGCCTCCATCTTTGTCATCAGAACCCATTCCAGAACCTCTCTCGAACTCCATGGTACTCTCGCCGGAACAGACTGCTCTGGTCAACATCATGGTCAATCCGGATCACAGTCTCTTGGGGCAAGTCCATCTTATAGGAGGAAACGGAGAAGAATGAGAAGGGGGAAAAAAATAATTGAGGGAGGGGGGATGGGAAGTGGAGAAAAACAATAAAAAGGGAACAGGGAATCGACAACTGCTTTTGATCTTATGATTTTCCGATGCTCAGGTGCCGCCTCAGTCCTCCTGGAACAGACACTCCAGTGATACAACTTCCTCTACCGTCTGTTCCTTATCACGGGACCTCTCTGGATCAGCAACCTTCTTACAGTGGGACGAATGAACCCAAGTCTCTCTCTCGGCAACCTTCAATGCAGTAGTGCTAGTCAATAAGACTTGGTATGGTCCTTCCCATCTGTCAATAAGGCAACCTGAGCGTAGAAAATTCCGTATCATTACATAATCCCCAGGTTCAATGTCATGACAATTACTATCTGGTAAATCAGGAATCACTAACTTCAAATTATCATTTTGATTCCTTAGCTGTCTACTCATGTTAACCAGGTACTTTACAGTCACTTCATTGTTACACTTCAAATCATCCTGAGGGTTAATCATAACATGCGGTTGTCGACCAAACAAGATTTCAAAGGGAGACAGATTAAGAGGGGACCTGGGAGTGGTTCTGATGCTGTATAGTACAATGGGTAAAGCTTCTGGCCATGTCAATCCTGTCTCTGCCATAACTTTGCTCAGTTTATTTTTAATAGTGCTGTTCACTCTTTCCACCTTCGCACTCGCCTGTGGACGGTATGGAGTGTGCAGCTTGCTATCAATTCCCATCAACTTACACATTCCTTGAAAGACATCACCTGTAAAATGGGTACCCCTATCACTTTCGATTATTCTAGGGATACCATATCTACATACAAATTCCTGCACAATTTTCTTAGCAGTGAACATAGTGGTATTTGTGGCCGCAGGGAATGCTTCGACCCAATTTGAGAATACATCTATACAAACAAGTACATATTTCAAATTTCGACAAGGGGGTAATTGAATAAAGTCAATCTGTATTACCTGAAAAGGGCCGCCTGTAGGTGGGATATGAGATGGTTCTGTTGGTATTGCCTTTCCGATATTCTTTCTCAGGCAGGTAAGGCATGACATTGCTCTCCTACTCGCATGAGATGAAAATCCTGGGGCGCACCAATATGCTCTTACCAACTTGCACATTCCCTCCTTGCCCAGATGAGTCAGCCCGTGTGCTGCCTCAGCTAAACATAGAAGATATGCTCTGGGGGCCACTGGTTTACCTTGTCCATCCGTCCAGAGTCCTGAGGACTCCTGGCCATATCCCTTTGCCTTCCAGACGCCTTTTCCTGTGTGGAACACAAATTTTGCATTTCACACAACTTCTGTGTGTTGATGGTATTAAATACCATCAATTGTGTGGTGTCTGTTTGTCTGGGGGTACCAGCTGCTAACTTAGCTGCTTCGTCTGCTCGGCTGTTACCGAGTGATTCTGGGTCCTGGCTATATGTGTGTGCTTTACACTTGATAACAGCCACTCTGTCGGGTTCCTGTATCGCTGTTAGAAGCCTTTTGATGTGAGCTGCATGCGCTACCGGTGTACCAGCTGCCGTCATGAAGTTTCTGAGGCGCCATAGGGCTCCGAAATCATGGACTACCCTGAAGGCGTATCTAGAATCGGTGTAGATATTGGCTGATTTGCCCTTAGCCAATTCACATGCTCTGGTTAGGGCGACCAGTTCAGCAACCTGGGCTGAGTGAGGTGGGCCTAGCGGTTCTGCTTCTATGGTGCCTTGGTCATCTACGACTGCGTATCCAGTACACAAGTCTCCCGAGTCTGACTGTCTGTGACAACTACCATCCGTGTAGAAGGTTAGATCTACATCTTCCAGTGGGTTGTCACTGATGTCAGGCCTTGCGGTAAAATTTTGGGTCAAATATTCCATACAATCATGTGTGTCCTCCTTTGTATTAAATCCTCCTTCCCCACCACTCTCATCCTCCACCCTTTGTGCCTGTCCAGGCACACCTGGGAGATATGTTGCAGGATTTAATGCACTGCATCTCCTTATGGTGATGTTTACGGGGGCCATTAGTGCCAATTCCCATCTTGTAAACCGCGCTGATGAGACGTGCCTGGTTTGGGCAGAATTTAGCAAGGCTGACACTGCATGTGGTGTATGAATTGTGAGGTTGTGACCTAGCACTACATCTTCGCTTTTTGTTACTAGCAATGCTATCGCAGCAACGCTTCGCAAGCATGTGGGGAGGGATCGCGCTACCGTATCTAGCTGAGCGCTGTAGTATGCTACCGGCCTGCTGGCATCACCATGCTTTTGGGTTAGGACGCCTGCCGCGCAACCAGCACTTTCTGTTCCGTACAGCTCAAAGGGTTTCCCATAGTCTGGCATACCTAATGCTGGTGCCTGCGTTAGGCACTGTTTAAGTCTCTCAAATGCCATCTCGGACTCGTCTGTGTGCGAAATCCGATCAGGCTTGTTTGAGGAAACCATCTCCTGCAAAGGTAATGCTAGAATGGAAAATCCTGGGATCCAGTTACGGCAATACCCACACATTCCTAAAAACGTTCTGATCTGTTGCTGGGTTTGAGGCAGAGTCATGTCTCTAATTGCTTGAATTCTATCAGCGGTCAGGTGTCTCAGTCCTTGTGTTAGACAGTGTCCCAAATATTTTACTTTAGTTTGGCATAATTGTAACTTGTCTTTGGAAACCTTGTGTCCTGTGTCTGAAAGATGAAACAGGACCTGTTTCGTATCCTTCAGGGATGCTTCCAATGAATCTGAACACAGTAGTAAATCATCCACGTACTGTATCAATACTGATCCACTCTCTGGTTGGAAAGACTGTAAACAATCATGCAAAGCCTGAGAAAATATACTTGGACTGTCTATGAAACCTTGTGGTAATCGAGTCCATGTGTATTGGACTCCTCTGTATGTAAATGCAAACAAATATTGGCTGTCAGGGTGCAGAGGTACCGAAAAGAAAGCGGAGCAGAGGTCAATAACAGTGAAAAATTTCGCAGTGGGAGGGATTTGCATAAAGATGACAGCTGGATTTGGCACTACGGGGAACTGACTCTCAACTATTTTGTTAATCCCCCTTAGATCCTGCACTAGCCTGTAACCCCTCCCCCCACTCTTTTTCACAGGGAAGATGGGACTATTGGCAGTGCTGGATGTTCTTACCAGAATGCCCTGTTGTAGCAAGCGCTCTATTACGGGATAAACTCCTAACTCCACCTCTGGCTTCAGAGGGTACTGTGGGATTTTTGGAGCTATCCTACCATCTTTTACTTGTACAACTACCGGAGCTACGTTTGCCATTAATCCAGTGTCCTGTCCATCTTTAGTCCAAAGTGACTCTGGTATCTGGGATGTCATCTCTTCTATTTGGGATGGAATCTTATTTGTCATAATGGTATGTGTCATTAATTTTGATGGGGAGTCTAACATGTCTCGCACTTCCTGAGCGTGATTCTCAGGTATGTCCAAGAATACACCTTCAGGAGTACAATAAATGACGCACCCCATTTTACACAATAAGTCTCTTCCCAGGAGATTAGTTGGTGCCGATGCAGCCAGCAAAAAGGAATGCTTGGTATGTAAAGGCCCTATTGTAATCTCGGCTGGTTTGCTAACAGGGTAATGCTGGACTACTCCCGTTACTCCCATGGCTGGAATTGTCTTACCAGTGGTTCTCATGCCCACTGTCGAATTTATCACTGATTTGGCCGCCCCCGTATCTACAAGAAAGTTTAGTGATTTACCAGCTACATTAATTGCAATTTCGGGTTCACTTCCAAGACTTGCAATCAATTTTACTGGCTGCAGATTACAGGTATGGCCACACCCCTATTGGGTATGGTGACCTCCCTGAATCCCGCTGGCAGCAACTACTTGTGAAGGGGTTAAATGGGAACTACCAGAGGCTTGCCAGTCTCTGTTCGGGGGGTATCTTTTTGTTTCCCCTGCATGTGGCTCATAACTCCGTTTCTGTGGACCCTGCTCCCAATGTCGTGTGTCGTGTCGTTGTCTAGGGGGTTGATAAGACTTTTGTATGTTTCTCGATTTACAGTCTCGTGCAAAGTGTCCCTCTCTATGACAAGAATAACAGGTTACCACATTTGACTTACCCACAGGGTTTGGTGATTTATACAAAGGCTGCCTTGTGGTCAGGGCCTGCATACTTACGGCCATTAACTTATCACCTTGTAATTCCCTGTGTCTGGTGATATTCCGATCGTGATCAACAGCTGCCTCTCTCAAAGTAGCCACCGACAGACCTCGCCAACATGGTTGCGTGGTCTGTACCCTTGTCTTTAATGCCTCTTTTAAACCATCCATTAGTACAGATACTGCTACTTCTCGATGGTTTATGTTTGTTTTAATATCCTCTATGCCTGTGTATTTAGCCATATCTAGTAATGCCCTGTGAAAATACTCTGCAGCTGTTTCTGACTCTTTTTGTTTAATGGAGAATATCTTGTTCCATTTAACTACAGCTGGGAAATACTCCTTTAACTGTAAACTTATCCTTTTTACATTGTCTTTGTTGTACACATCTGTAAGAGGTACATCCTGATCCAATCCACAGTCAGCTAAAAATTGAGCCGAGTCGACATTGGAGGGTAAACAAGCCCTCAGCAATACCTGCCAGTCTTTGTTATTGGGCTCTAAAGTGTTCCCTAGGTCTCTGATGTATTTCTGGCTAGCAACTAAGTCTTTCCTAGGGTCAGGGAATTCAGACACTATGGTTCTTAATTCCATTCGGGAAAATGGGCTATACATGGCAATGTTCCTAATGGGAGTGACTCCTGTGGTGTCTGTTTTCCCATTTGGAACAGCTATCACCCTAACAGGATTAAGTCTAGCAACATCATTCTGTGTAGATTCTACAGCCTGTGGTGAAATGGTTTCAGCATAGTGTATGGTGCCGTACTTACCCGTAGATACGACCTCACCTGTCCCTCCGCTAGGGGCCTTTGTTACTAATCTTAAGGGTTGGGCCGTGCCTACTGTAGTTTCTGATATGGTGGCTGCTAGAGAGAGCGCCGATATTGTTGCCGATTCGTCCTCTTGATCACACTCCTGGGGAAAGTTCAAAACAGGGTACAACTTGCACGGGTTAATACTTGCATTGGTTAACTTATTAACATTTACACAGTTGCTAAGTGTTTGTTTGTTACACCCTAGTGCATCATTCTCCGCAACCAATTTCTCTCCTGTTACGTAAGGTGGCGGCGGTGCCGTGGCTATCAGTTTCCTGATAGGGTTAGATCCCGCCGCCTGAGCCAATCCTCTCTGTATTTCACCCTCCTGTTGCCATAACTGCAAATAATCATAATGTTTGATTCGTCTCTTTGTTGATTTAAAGAGACATATCCTCCTCCTTAGATTTTGTAACACTTCTGGGCTAAAGCTGCCTACTCTTGGGAATTTCTCCCCGTCATGTACCGTCATTCTCTCCCATTCATCACATAAAACTTCTGTGTGTGAACCGTATTTTTCACACATTACGTACCTTGCCGACCCGACTGGTCGGTTCACTGAATCAACCCGAACCGAGGTTGATCGCCCCCTACCTGAACAATTGGCCCCCATACCTGTAGGTGTTGCTTTCTTCAGCCAACCCTTACAAAAACCAAAATGTTCAAGATAGGCTGACGGTGGCGGTTTACCGAGTACCCCACTCACTCACCCACGCCGACCAATACGACCTACACACTGTCCTAGTGCTGGCGTACTCGACCCAGGGCCCCTATGAACCTTTATTTACTGGAACATGTGAGTGTGTTCCGCAGAGCATTGACCCTTTCCAGTAACTATTGGTTGTTGGATAATTCCTGAGTGACCAGCGAACTTCCCTTTAGAAAATAAAAAATTACACAAATCACGTCAGAATGTACAAATAGTATTTATGACCCGTTTCGTACACAAATGGTACTGGTCAGATTTAACTAATGCACACAATTACGTGCGGTACAATCGTTCAGCACATAAGCAACTAATCTTATGTGCAAAGCGACCAGTGGAATCGAAAATTTCGGCTGCGAATTCCTTCAGCATGAGCTTTAATGGCCTATATGGGTTCTGCACCAACCCCCTGGGTTGTGCTCTTTTCTCTATTTATAGCGGACTTCCTTGTCTGCTGTACCTGGACCTCCCGGTCTGTTCTGGACCTCCTGGTCTGTGCTACAGTGTGACCTCCTGGTCTGCTATACTCTAATGCTCAGATTCTATGTTTAACAAGGGATGCCTCCCTAGCCACCATGTACGTCACTTACATGCATGTACCCTGCGAGAACTCGACTTCTTGTGGTTCAACCTCAAAAATTGTATAAACTTATATATACAAAACACTCACTCATCACATGTACACTTTTGTTTCTATTTCTATTTCTGCGCAGAAATTTTCTTTCCTTTAGACCAGATGTGTTGTAAATTTGGAGAAGGATCTGTTAGTCTAAATTTCGGACACTAAAATAGACTTGCGCTATTTATCGCGTTGCCACCTTTTCGCCTGTTACAATAACACTAGTGTGTGATTTGAGTTACGTGGGCGTACCCGGGCGCTCCGTTGCGTAATATACGCTGCGTGCGTTGGCCTTTGAGTTGCGTACGCGTGTCTCACCCTTTGTTAGAGACACGTGTACGCAAAGCAAATATCCACCGTAACACAATTTACACGTTTATCAATGTAGATGATCCTCGATCATCTACCGAACACCACACCAATCTCTCCTTGTATCTTTAGGTAGAGCTGCGTGCGTGCTTTGCACTTTATCCCTTAATGTATTACTTTTACACTTTAACTATGAAATAGCGACAAATCTCTCTAAGCACGTTTATCAATTATAAAATGGCAAACAGGAGAGTGATATATGAAAATACACGAATAAAAAGAAATGCAGATATGCGTGTGTGCGTACGCAAGACAGAAATAAACAGTTTTAAAAGACACTAGCGTGTTGTTCTTACCTCCGGTTCCGGATTCCCTCAGCACCCTTTACTAAGCGAAGCAGACGCTTATCCAGACAGCACTACGAGGAATATGATCTCCCGCCCTTTGCTGATGGATAATGTCTGCTGAAATTACCTAGTGCAGATATGTGAAGGACGGACGAGCCGCCAATTGTTAAAGCTAAATATTTATCTTACTTAAAACCCTTTAAGAGGTCTAAGAACACTGTACGCTATTGACGTATGGAATACCGTAAGGGTACGCACGTTGCGTAACAATCGCTTAGCCGTAGTCGAGACGCTCAAGCGTCACGTTCGCTCACGGCCAAGAGATCACAGACAGGCACGCTATTGGCTGCCGACTAACGTAATGGTTCGCTATAGCGTAGCGAACGCTCGGGACCACGAGGAGATCACCAGCGGCGCTAACGCTCACAATGTTAAACCTTTATGTGTAAACCATGAACAATGTATTATACAGGAAAACCTTAGTGAAATGATAGAGTGTAGATGCAACACAGTGTAACCTTATTAACTCAAAAGCTGTTCGAGCGTCACCGACGCTCTGAGAATACTTAACACTATAAGAAATACACAAATACCGGGCTTAGGGTCTAACGCCTTATATGAATGTTATACTTGAAAAAGAATAATACAATACAAGTCATACACTACAATATAACATAGACTAACTAACCAGATAACTATACAGGAAATACAATACAATACAATTACGTTTAAGGAAAAATGAGAGAGAAAGAGGAGGAGAGAGAGAGAGAGAGAGATAGAGAGAGAGAGAGAGATATGGCTCACAATAACAATAAAGACAATATGATTGCGGAGAAAAACTTACGCACAAGGGGAACGATCGCATGCGCCTCGATATCCAGCTCCCGATTATCAGCAATGAGAACCGTTGAAGAGAGTGTGAGCTGGATATGGTCGGCTTGTCTATTTATGCCCCACACACAATACAATTCAATGGTCCCTACAATCTCATTGTTCATTGGACACAGGAATTCGTCTTCGCATTATAACAAAAGGTCATAGGTTGATTCATACAGGTGGGCTGAGACCATTTCCAACTGCTCAGGTGGGTGGGAAACTAGTTTTCCCGCCGCATGGATAAGTAAGTGCAAATAATAGTAAATGGACATAATCTTCTTATGTCCATAACTATTCGCACGAGCGATTAATCCGCTTCAAACAAACACCGGAATATTGCTAATTAAATACTCTTCCGATGGATACTAAACACCACTGTATGACCCATGTCTGACCCTTCGTATCAAACAAAGAGGGATCTCTTTGTCCATGAACATGCTATATTAACTAAACTTTCAGAATCTATCAAGGGGACCATGATCTACAAAATACATTATATAGTTAAAATATGTAACGAACGAGTCGTCCGCTAGACGCACATAAACTTTACCGTAAATGCGCACACCGTGCGCCTGCGGGTGCCCGCAGCGGCGAGTATGCGCACGCACGGCAGGGCTCATGAACGTGCAACAGGCACTCGCATGAGGTGCAAATATGGCAGTGTGTAGCGTGATATTTTTCTGACTTTGACACTGGACTTTCCTGGTAATGTATGATTGCCATCACCTGTGGTGAAATACCTTTCTTATCAGTTAACAAGCTCACCACAGGTGATGGCAATCATACATTACCAGGAAGGTCCAGGAACAGAGCATTTATTTTTCTCCCTCATGGAGAGGGTCAGGTAGGCAAGTATGATTTAGAACACAGGTTCTCAAACTCGGTCCTCAGGACCCCACACAGTGCATGTTTTGCAGGTCTCCTCACAGATCACCAGTGAAATAATTAGCTCCACCTGTGGACCTTTTAAAATGTGTCAGTGAGTAATTAATACACCTGTGCACTTGCTGAGTTACCTGCAAAACATGCACCGTGTGGGGTCCTGAGGACCGAGTTTGAGAACCACTGATTTAGAACATCCAGCAGAAAGAAATCACATTATTCTATCACTTTAAAATGTAAATTCAGAAAGTTGATGCAATCATGTAACATGTCTGCACACGGGCGTATCTAGAGAGGTGGGGACCCGTGTGCAGTCTCCGTGTGTTGGCTTCCTCCTCTCCCATCCCGTAGCCGGCAGCGGCGGCGCTGTTAGCGATCTGAGTGAGCGCTAGAGACTCTGGCACAGTGCTAGAGTCTACAGTGCATGCGCAGGTCTCCGAAAAAATGGTGCGGCAGCCATTTTGACAGAGACCCGCGCATGCGCTGTAGACTCTGGCACTGTGCCAGAGTCTCTAGCGCTCACTCAGATCGCTAACAGCGCCGCCGCTAACGGCTACGGGACGGGAGAGGAGGGGGCCCACACACGGACACTGATGGACGCCTGAGAGGTAAGTATAGAAGAAATGGGTGCAGTGTGTGTGGTGTGGGCCCCCTCTGGACCCAGGGGCCCATGTGCACCGCACACACTGCACCCATTATAGATACGCCACTGTGTGTGCATGCAGGGCCGATTCTGGCGCTCTGTGCGCCCCGGGCGGCAATAGGGGAGTGGCTTCGTACAGGGGGCGTGGTCATTTATGCCCCCTGTACAGACTGAAATGATGTGCGGTGCGCGATGACGTCATCGCGCACCGCACAGTAAAGGACCTCTCCACGAAGGGAAACTAGACGCGTACGCGTCTAGTTTCCCTTCACAGCGGCAGCGGGGGGGGGGGGGCAGCGGCAGCGGGGGGCACACAGCAGCAGCGGATCTTGCCCTGGTGCGGCGCCCTCCGGAAGGCGGCGCCCCGGGCAAAAGTCCTGCTTGCCCGTGGCAAGATCCACTACTGTGTGCATGAAAGCACCACGCTTTATCTAATCCTCTATTTCCATTGCTGCAAATGGTTGTTATAATATTGCCATTCACTAGGGGGTGCAAAGTACCACTGCTGACATAGGGGCTGATTCTGACTCCGGCGCAAATCGTGATGAGAACGGATCGCGCATATTTCATCACACTGCACATACGCCAAATAAAGTCTTCTGTGTTTGTGCATGTGCCAATGTAGACATAAGCACACGGGTGGAGATCGTTAGTGGGTATGGATTGATCTGATTGACCATGCAATCTGTGAAATGGGCTTTCTGCTGCGGGGTACACTGGGCTCCACAAGTCTGGACAATGGGGTGTAGAGTAGGATCTTGATCCGAGGCACCAACAGGCTCAAAGCTTTGACTGTTCCCAGAATGCACAGCGCCCCCTCCTCTATAACCCCGCCTCCCAGCACAGGAGCTCAATTTGTAAGTTGGTGCTGCAGTAAGCAGACACATAAGAGAGGGGCTGCTCCAAGCACCCCTAAGAAGAGCTTTTTATGAGGTAAAAAGTGAAGACTTCAAGGGCAGCAGTGGTGGTAAATGTCTTGTGACATTCACTGCTGCAGCTCCAGCTCTCCCCAGCGGCGCTGTACACTCCCGAGCCCTGGTTGCCGGGTACCTACAGCGGAGGCTCCGGTTTTCTTCATGTTAGACACACACGGCTGGGGCTCTCCAGGATCGCGTGGCCGCGCTTCGGGAGGTGGTAAGTGGGTCCCGCTCGCGGGACCCGGTCTTTATCGCAATCCGGCGCGGTCAGTAGGAGGCAGGCCGCGCGCGCTGGCAATGGACACTGTGGATACAGGCGATCCCACTAAATCACCAGGGCATGAGCGCAGGTCAGGTTTTCTCTTAAAACCGATTTTAATATCGCCCACAGTACCCAGTGGTTTTGCCAGCAAGGGGGATAAGGCTTAGACCTGAAGCCCCTTCCCCAGCCCCAGGGCGCCATTTCCAGCAAGTGTTCCCGCCCAGGAGCTGCGTCTCTGTCTTTCCTCACTCCATGTCAGTGTATGCGGCGCCATTACTCCTCAGCTCACTGTTCCTGGGACTGCTTGGGCAAATCCTCCTATGTAAAGCCGCCTGGTTGTCAGCGCTGTGCCTTTACATGACACTTAAGTATTCTACCTGCCTTTTTAGTCAGTGTTAGTAAGAAAGAGTGCATTTAGTCAGGGGTTTATAGTACAATTACCCTGTGATATACATCCAGTTCTTACTGTGTACTGTTATATCTACTGTTATATAGCTGTGTAAGCTAGTCCAGTGCAGTATTATTGTCTGTAATAACCTCTGCATTGTACAAACTGTGACCTTCTGTGTGTGCATTTGATAGCTGAGTGTTGTCCATTTAGTGTCTTTCACTCAACTTGCTATCCCTATATTCTATAACCTGAGGGGGCTTGGTGCGTCAGGTGTTATTTAATATAGGATTTTCACAAAGATATACTGTATTACGTATTTTTCTCTGTGATTTAGTCACCATATCTCTCCTTTATCTCTGCTGGTGCTGACTACACTGCGCAGGGGTTTGGGTTTAGGGATATAGTGCTGCTGATAATTGTACTGTGTTACCTCATACTGCAAGTTATATCATGTCTGCTTCTGAGGGTAATGGTTCTGGGGCGGAAAAAACACTGCTGGTGTTGCTGAAGCCACAGGCACATATGGGGAGAATATAGCAGCTGTGGGCTCTGGTTCTGGGGGCTCCTTGCCCCCCAGTGGGACTGTGGCAACGGAGGCACATACTGACCCTCCGTGGGCCGCTTTTTCCACACTAACTAAACTAACACCCCCTATGGGACCCTCAATGCCGGTACAACCGTATGTGGTCCCTGCAGCTAACCCGCCGTGGGCGGACGATTTATCTGCTCAATTAAAGAAGTTGAACCAGTCCCTGACTACTAAAAAGTCTGACCATCGCTCCAAGTCCAAGAGGTCCTCTAAGCGAGCGCTCGTCTCCTCACAATCCACTGCTGTCACTGACACCTCGTCTGATGAAGACAGCACATACACTGACCCCACAGGTTCTGACTCAGATACGGCTGATGGGGAGTGTAGTTCACATGTGGGGGTGGTATTCATGTGACCGCCGGTCAGCTGACCGACAGTCACATGACCTCCTCCATCAGCCCGACGGGTCACTATCCCGACGGTCGGCATGCCGACCAACAGGGACTATTTCCCATAGAGTGGGAATAGAACCCGTGGCGACCGCAGGTCGCCACCGAGCCCGCAGCACGGAGAGCGCAGCGAGCCCGCAAGGGGCTTGCTGCACTCGCCCCTCCCCGCGGGGATCCCGGCGTCGGTATGCTGCCGGGATCCCGGCGTCGGTAAGCTGACCGGCGGTCAGGAGACCGCCGGTCACCAGTACTACACCCACATGTGGATGTTCCTGATCTTTTGGAGGCTATTAAGTTAATTCTGCAGATTACGGATGATCCCGAGCCATACGTTCCTCCTAAGAAACCAGATAGGTTCAAGTGTCAGAAGGTGATTAAACAAGTTTTACCTCACTCTGACCACCTAGTGGATATCCGTCAGGAACCCTGGCAAAGCCCGGGTACGAAGTTTGTGCCTCAAAAGAAGATGCTGGCTCGCTATCCCCTCGCGCCAGAGCTGTCTAAGAATTGGGAAACGCCTCCTCCAGTAGACTCACATGTGGCCAGGATGGTGGTTTCCTCAGCTCTACCTCTCACTACCATCACGTCTCTTAAAGAGCCTACGGATAAATGTGTTGAGGGTTGTCTAAAAGCGATTTACACCCTCACGGGTGCTGCACAAAGGCCCACTATTGCAGCTACATGGGCGGCAGAGACTATTGAAGCATGGGCCTTGGAGTTAGAAGCTGAAATCTCCTCTGACCATGCTAGACAATGCTTGTCATATATTGTCACAGCTTCTCGCTATATTAAAGAGGTGGCTTCTGATGCCGATATCCTAGCAGCCAAGGCCTCTACTACGTCAGTCCTGGCTCGCAGGATATTGTGGCTGAGATACTGGTCTGTGGATCTGGACTCTAGAAAAACCCTGGAGGTACTCCCTTTCAAAGGGGATATTCTGTTTGGGGAGGACTTAAATAAGATGGTGGCCGACTTGGCTACTGCCAAAACTGCCTGTCTGCCTAATACAGCTCCTTCTGTGTCGAAGGCCAAAGGCACGTCCTTTCGCCCCTTTCGTCCTTCAGGTAAAGCAAAAGGTCAGGCGTACCATAAGCAGGCCCGCACTTCCAAACCTGGTATGTCGAAGCTCAAAAGAGCCTGGACTGCCCGTCAGCCAGCAGCCAAGACCGATAAGCCTGCTGCATGATCGGGCGGGCCTCCCCCTGGGGGATCCCAGGGTGGGGGGCCGGCTTCTAGGGTATACCCAGGAATGGTTGAAGACCACTTCAGATGCCTGGGTACAGGAAGTCGTCACTCGAGGTTACGCCATAGCCTTCAAAAACCGATCCCCTCGTCGATTTTGCCAGACAGACGTCCCGTCGGACCAGACAAAGGTAAACACTCTGCATTCGGTGGTACAGACCCTCCTGGATACAGGAGTCGTAGTACAGGTGCCTCTTGCTCAGAGGGGCCGGGGGTACTATTCTCCGCTGTTTCTAGTCCCGAAACTGAATGGGTCCTCCCGGCCCATTCTCAACCTCAAGGCACTGAACAAGTTTGTGAAGGTTCCTAAGTTCCGTATGGAAACCCTTCGCTCTATAGTTCTGGCCTTGGAACCTGGGGACTACATGGTCTCCCTGGACATACAGGATGCTTACCTGCATATTCCTATAGCAGTGTCAACAATACCTGAGGTTCACTATTGGCAACCTCCATTACCAGTTTCGGGCATTACCTTTTGGTTTAACAACGGCTCCGCGAGTCTTCACCAAAGTTATGGCGGTGTTGACGGTGGTACTCCGCCGTCAAGGGGTCAGGATACTGCCGTATCTGGACGACTTGTTTATCTTGGCAAATTCCCCAGATCTTCTCCTGCGTCATCTGGATATGACGGTCCGGTTTCTACAAGCCCACGGGTGGCTCAAAAACTGGAAGAAATCCTCCCTGGTCCCTGCTCAGAGCATGGTGCATCTGGGAGCGCTGTTGGACACTCACAACCAGAGGTTGTTCTTGTCTCAGGAGAAAGTCCTGAAACTTCAGGACAGGATTCGTTGCTTCCTTTCTCGACCGCAAGTGTCGATACATTCGGCAATGCAGGTGCTGGGCCTCATGATATCAGCATTCGATATGGTGGAGTATGCTCAATTCCATTCTCAACTAATTATAATTACAAGATAATTTTATTATCTATAAAATCAATCAAAAGTGAACATATAAATAGTTCATTAACAACTGTAATATGCGCATATAAATAAAACTATAGCATTACTTAAATAATAATAATAAAACTACTATTGAGCATAAGAGGTGGATCATATAACTAGTAGTGACCACAGTGGGCTAAATATTGATAATGTCCTTGTTTTAATTCTCAAATAGGACAGTCCCATCAGATGTGCTCATGAATAATTCATGATTCGATATCACATGGTGTGATATATATGAAGCCTTTGTTTATATATATATCTCGATAATAAACTTATCCAATTGCTCACATAAACAGATGGTTCTTTACTTTATAGATAATAAAATTATCTTGTAATTATAACTATTTTATTGAGTTTATTCATGTCCTGTTGCCTATAGTTAAGTCTAAATAGCGCAAAGTTTTTTTTAGTTTGTTTCAGTTCACACCCGGTTTTAATCGGGTGGATTGTGTTGGCCATATCCACAGGCCAGTTTACCTTTGTTGCTGCTGGATAGATATCACGAGGTATAAGAGAGAATAATATTGGATTATATTCTAGATACCTGTGCGGAGTGGGTGTGATTGTGGATACGGGCACCCATCCGCAAATATATATATATATATATATATATATATTCAATAGCGCCAGACATTATTAGTGGTTTTCAATTCCATTCTCGCCCCCTCCAGAAGCTGATTCTAGCCAAGTGGGACAGCCTGCCTCACCGGATCAGGTCTCAAATGATCTCTTTGACTCCAGAGGTCCGTCTGTCGCTGCTCTGGTGGCTCCAGGACCGACAATTGTGCAGAGGCCGTCCCTTCTGGATATCCAACTGGGTCCTGTTGATGACAGATGTCAGTCTAAGAGGTTGGGGTGCGGTGCTGGAGCAGCACTCCTTGCATGGTCGGTGGACCAAGGAGGAATCTCTCCTCTCGATCAACATTCTGGAATTGCGGGCGGTCTTCAATGCCTTGAACCTAGCCCAGCATTTGATTCAGAAAAGTCCTGTTCAAGTACAGTCGGACAACGCCACCACAGTGGCTTACATAAATCATCAAGGCGGCACTCGAAGCCGTTTGGCAATGAAGGAAGCCTCACGGATTCTACGTTGGGCAGAACGCCATCTACCGGCAATATTCATTCCGGGAGTCCTGAATTGGGGAGCGGACTTTCTCAGTCGTCAAGACATGCATGCCGGCGAGTGGGGCCTCCATCTAGAAGTGTTTCAACTCCTCTTGGAAAGGTGGGGTCTTCCAGATGTGGATCTGATGGCGTCTTGACACAATCACAAGGTTCCGGTCTTCGGAGCAAGGACAAGGGATCCTCAAGCAGCATTTGTGGATGCGCTGGCAGTGCCGTGGAGGTTTCGGCTGCCGTACGTGTTCCCTCCGGTGTCACTCCTGCCCAGGGTAATTCGGAAGTTCAGGCAAGAAAAAGGAAATCTGCTTCTCATAGCTCCGGCGTGGCCCAGACAGCACTGGATCTCAGACCTGCATGTCCTATTGTCAGAGCGTCCACTTCTACTTCCACAACGCCCAGACCTCCTCGTTCAGGGCCCCTGTGTCTACCAGGACCTAGCCCGGCTGTCTTTGATGGCGTGGCTCTTGAAGCTTCCGTCTTAAGAGCTAAGGGTTTTTCTGAAGAGGTCATTAAAACTATGTTGCGGGCCCGGAAACCGGCCTCTGCTCGGATTTACCATCGGGTCTGGCATTCCTACTTTGTTTGGTGCGCATCTAACCATTATGACGCTTCCAAGTTTAGTACAGCCAAACTTTTGGGTTTTCTACAGCAGGGCCTAGATTTAGGCCTGCGTCTGGCCTCCCTCAAGTTTCATATTTCTGCCTTGTCGGTGTGGTTTCAGAGAAAAATTGCGACTTTACCTGATGTTCATACTTTCACTCAGGGTGTGTTGCGTATCCAACCTCCCTATGTCCCGCCTGTGGCTCCTTGGGACTTGTCGGTGGTTTTGGAGGCGTTGCAGGAGCCTCCATTTGAACCTCTTGGTTCAGCTGACCTTAAGTGGCTTTCCCTTAAGGTGGTGTTCTTGCTGGCTATTGCCTCTGCTAGAAGAGTGTCGGATTTGGGTGCCTTGTCTTGTAGTTCCCCATATCTGATTTTTCACTGTGACCGGGCGGTTCTTAGGACTCGTCCCGGATATTTACCTAAGGTGGTTTCTTTGTTCCACCTTAATCAGGAGATTGTGGTTCCAGCTTTTGTCTCTCCTGATTTGTTTCCCAAAGAGCGGTCTTTGGATGTGGTGCGGGCTCTCCGTATCTATGTGAAGAGAACTGCTTCTATTCGAAAGTCTGATTCTCTCTTTGTTTTGTTTGGATTTCACAAACGCAGCTGGCCTGCTCACAAGCAGACCCTGGCCAGGTGGATTAGAATGGTGATTGCGCATGCTTATGTGAAGGCTGGTCTGTCAGCTCCTGTTCACATTACGGCCTATTCTACTTGGTCTGTTGGACCTTGTTGAGCGGCCCAACGTGGTGCGACCCTTGATCATTTGTGCAAGGTGGCTACGTCGTCCTCCGGGAACACGTTCATAAGGTTCTATGCTTTCGATACTGCCGCTTCCCAGGATGCTTCCTTTGGACGCCGGGTTCCTGTGCCCGCTACAGTGCGTCCCCTCCCATAAGGAACTGCTTTAGGACATCCCCATTGTCCAGATTTGTGGAGCCCAGTATACCCCGCAGCAGAAAACGAGTTTTATGGTAAGAATTTACCCTTGTTAAAACTCTTTCTGCGAGGAACACTGGGCTCCACAAGGCGCCCACCCTGACGCACTTAGCTTCTTTGGGTTGATATGGCATTAAGCGCTGACACTTTTCTTGTCGTGAGAGTGTGGTGTATGTGGCTACTAACCGCTGTCGTCTCTTTTCCTGCTACTGCATTGGGCTGGTTAACTAAACTGAGCTCCTGTGCTGCATGGCGGTTTTGATATAGGAGGCGGCGCTGTGCATTCTGGGAACAGTCAAAGCTTGTTGGTGCCTCGGATCAAGATCCTACTCTACACCCCATTGTCCAGACTTGTGGAGCCCAGTGTACCTCGCAGAAAGAGTTTTAACAAGGGTAAGTTCTTACCATAAAACTCGTTTTCCTGGGTGGTCACTGGGAGGTGACCATGAGATTACACAGAACTGATTGGACTCATGGAGGTGTCTGGGGAGTGCCATGGGCATATCATTGGTGTGTTGTGGGAATGTCATTGGTGTGTTGTGGGCTGCCACGGGCAGACAGAACAGCAGCATCAGCTAGACCCTACTCAGAAAGCGAGCAACAGAGTTTCTGAATCACGCGGTCTCATAATTGTTGGTATTGTTAGTATAAATGTTCTTACTAACATGATGGAGCATAGTGTAGTGTGGAGAGCATCACTGTAGTGTGAGCACATAGGGGAATATGATCAGGTTACTTACAGCGTTGCAGGTTAGGGCCATTAAGCATCAGCCCTCGGCCAACTTATCCCTACCGTGTAAGTCACAGGTTCTCAAACTCAGTGCTCAGGACCCCACACAGTGCATGTTTTCTAGGTCTCCTCACAGAATCACAAATTAAATATATCTCCACCTGTGAATAATGAGCACACCTGTGCACCTGAAAAACGCTGACTGTTTGGGGTCCTGAGGCATGAGTTTGAGAACCTCTGGTGTAAGTAATACCTCTGTAATCACATGCCCCACCCTGTAATTAATCCTCCCCTCCCCCTTCTCTCACCCTCCACCCTGTAAATTATTTACCCAGGGCCAGATTAAGGACAGTATCCAATTAAAGGTGAAACAAAATTTTTTCTGATGTTTCACCAATATTTTTTTACAGGCTATCCTATTAGATTACCTGTAAAAAAAAATACATTATCTCCCGAAAACACACAGGTTCAGTGAAACCTTGTGTGTTTTCGGTACAAACAGCCCTGTTTTCACATGAAAATGGGTCTGTTTCTGGGGATTTGGTTTCTCCTGCCTAAGGCAGGCAATACAAAATCCCGATAACCATAGCGACCACATGACGGGGGAGCAGTCGTGTGACCAGGGAGAGCCGGAAGAGTAGTGGTGCACCGGGAGCTGTCAGGACCAGTGCAACATCAGGTAACCCCCGATAAGCTGCTATCGGGGCTAATAGGATAACCCCGGTAAATTACAGAGGGTAAGCCTTAGAGGGGTCCAGTGCACTTAAAACAGGGGAGCCCTGGAAAAAGGGGAGGGGGGGGGGGTGAGTCTATATTGATTGTGCATACCTCCCAACATGACCCATTCCAGGAGGGACAAAATGCTCTGTAGCTGGCCTTCCCTCTTAATATATGATTGGCGGCACCTGTGGTGTTGATAAGAAAGGTAATTGATTAGAACGGTATTTCAACACAGGTCATTGCAATCATAAATGAAGAGAAAAGTTACACAGGTTACACAGGACTCAGATTCCTGGGTCACTTATACCCCTTTCAGACTGACAAATATTTCCCGGGTTATTGCACATGAACGCGCATCAACCCGGGAATTTGCTCAGTGTGAAAGGGTACTGAAAGAATATCCCGGGATGAGCGTCCTGGCATTTTATCCCAGGTCTTGACCAGGGTTGAATCTGGGATCGTCCCGGGATGCGCGCAGTGTGAACAGGTATGCAAGACGACCCGGCACCCTTTCTCTGCATAGGAAGAGGCGGTGCTTGGAGATGATCATCTCCAAGCACAGCCTCCGGCAATATACTGGGTTGGGCCGCAAGTCTGAAGGGGTCTCAAGCCGGGTCGCACCTGGGAAGCACCCGTGTACACATTCCCGGGTGCAACCCGGCTATTGTCAGTCTGAAAGGGGTATTACTTACAATTAGCCCCACCCCTATTTCTCTTCTGGCCAGGAAGCTCTGTTGGTAGCTCACGAAACCTGATACTCCTTCGTCTCTGTCCGCTCTGGATACTGTCCTGCTCACATTCTTCCTGGTTCTGCTGCTGCACAAAAGGGAGAGCTAGTGATGTCAGTGTGCTCCAGCTGAGGGAGGGGAGGCTGGCCGAAGGGGGCCCGGGGTACAGTATCCCCTGCACACACACACCCTTCCCTCATTAATCTGGCTATGTATTTAACCCATCACTAATCCCCCTCCATCCCTAAAATTCTGTGCCCCTTCCCTTACCATCCTGTAATTCCCTGATCCCTTTGTCATACTTGGAAAATATATACTCTATGTGGAGGTTACACAGATCTTCTGAACGTTGGAAACATCTGCACAAATTAAAGAAAATAAATTATTTGTGGTCCTGTATTAAATGTTACAGGACAAAGTGTATATTTACTACTTTGTTGTTTATATTATACGTTATTGTTATAGTATCCCATTTTCCTTGTTTTGTCTATTTTGAACAAATGCTTCTTCATACAGCATGTGCTCATGGGGAACAGGACTGTGACAATGATGGTGGTGATGGAGACATATATTGATGACAGATTAGTAAAAATTGAAATGCTGTTTTTTTGGTCATTCAGATAACTATTACAGTAGCTGTGAGTCACATCATCGGTGGTAGTTTACATGAAATGACCCCATAAATGGTCTGCCTTATAAGCGTGACATTTTCACTCATAAAATATCACAGGAGCTGTTATTTCAAACTTTTTTTTACTATGCTTTAAGTGGCGGAACTAGCGAGCGGTGGGCCGAGGTGCGACAAAATACTTTGGGCCCCCCCATCCCATCCAAGTCCACCCCCTCACCCCTGGAGAGGATCTGGTGAGAGGGACCTGCTCAGGGCCAGAGAAATGGATACCTAGCAACAGTGCCGTCACTGTGTGCAAGAAACGGCATCGGAGCCCCCCCACTTCCATGTAAAACATGGGCAGTGCGCGGCGTAGGCGCGCAAAAAAATATAGGGGCATGGCTTTGTGGGAAAGGGGTGTGGCCGCAAAATAGTACCACAGCGTCCCCTTTTTACACATTACGGCAGATAGCGTCCCCTTTTTACACATAACGGCAGACAGCGTCCCCTTTTTACACATTACGGGAGACAGCGTCCCATTTTTTACACATTACGGCAGACAGCGTCCTCTTTTTACACAGTACGGCAGACAGCGTCCTCTTTTTACACATTACAGGAGACAGCGTCCCATTTTTTACACATTACAGCAGACAGCGTCCTCTTTTTACACAGTACGGCAGACAGCGTCCCCTTTTTACACAGTACGGCAGACAGTGCCCCCCTTTTTACACATTACGGCAGCCAACGTCCCCTTTTTACACAGTACAGCAGACAGCGCCCCCCTTTTTACACATAACGGCAGACAGCGTCCCCCTTTTTACACATAACGGCAGACAGTGACCCCCTTTTAACACATAACGGGACAGCGTCCTCTTTTTACACATTACGGGAGACAGCGTCCCCCCTTTTACACATAACGGCAGACAGTGACCCCCTTTTTACACATAACGGCAGACAGTGACCCCTTTTTACACATTGAGGCAGACAGAATAGAAAGAAAGAAAGAAAGAAAGAAAGAAAGAAAGAAAGAAAGAAAGAAAGAGAACGAGAATTATACTTACAGTCTCAGGCTCCTCGTGCAGCTTCTGGCAGATGATGATCCCGGGCACGAGAGATGGTGGAGGAGGGAGCCGCAGCAGTGCTGTGTTATTGGTGGAGGCACTGCTGCTGCTGTCCCTTTCCTTCCCCATTGGCTGACCTCTGCCGCTGTGAATGCTGGGATGCGCCTCTACCAATTACAATGCGCTGCTGCGGCTCCCTCCTCCACCTCCATTCTGGTCTGAATAAATGACCTAAATTATCTGCATCAAGAGTCTGCATGAGTGCCGCCTTCTTTCTACAATATATTTAGTGACCCAGCATCACCAGGAGGGCACCTCAGCGGTTTCTTCACAAAGGTACACAGGAGTGCCGGGCTTCTTTGCTATTTATCTATCTATCTATCTATCTATCTATCTATCTATCTATCTATCTATCTATCTATCTATCTATCTATCTATCTATATATATATATATATATATATATATATATATGTCTACACTGCAGTATCACTGGACATATACGGCAGTACCACTGGACATATACAGCAGTATCACTGGACTGGACTTAATCATACGGCAGGATCACTGGAATTATACAGCAGGATCACTGGATTTATACAGCAGTACCGCTGGACATATACGGCAGTACCGCTGGACATATACGGCAGTATTAATGGCAGGTGCAAACGCTGGATCTTTAGTGGGGGGTTTCCTATATATATATATATATATATATATATATATATATATATATGTATTTCACATATATGGAAACTTCCAACACACTGTGAATATCTACGTGTGTGTGTGTGTGTGTGTGTGTGTGTGTATATATATATATATATATATATATATATAAAATGAGAGAGAGCGCTAGGCTTGGATAGAGAGAGAGGCATGGGGAGGGAGAGGGTATGTGCAGGGAGAGAGAGGCATGGTTAGAGGGGGAATGGGAAGAAAGGGGGCATGGGGAGAGAGAGTGATAGCGGCATGGTCGGAGAGAGAGGGAAAGAGGCATGGGGGATAGAGGCATGGGGAGAGAGAGTGAGAATCATGGGGGATTGAGAGGGGCATGGAGAGAGAGGTGGAGAAAGAGGCATGGGGGGAGATAGAGCGATATCAGCAGCAGAATGAGACTGGGCAGAAGAGCTTGCACTCAGAGAGGTGCATTGGTGAGCAGTTTCTTGGAGACTGGAAGTCTCTGGAGGAGGCCACGTAATCTCTCTGGCCAGGCCCCCTAGAATGTGCAGCAGCTGTAGTGGGCTCCCAGCAGTATTGGAAGATTGAAGTGGCTGTGCAGGGGTAGGCGGGAGGTGGAGTAGGCAAAGATGAGGCAGCCGATTGAGGACGGTATGAGGGAGAGGAGGAGCCCACTTACCTGATGGTATATATGTATGTATGTATGTATATATATATATATGAATATGAGCTATGTGACTGAGTGATGTATGTGTGTGCGTGGGGGGGGCATCTTTAATAAATGGGTAATATATACTGTAAATATATATATATATATATATATACATACACACACACACACACACACTATAAACTATATATATCTCCTATATAATAGCCCAGATCTGTGACTTTGTGCTTCATTTGCTAATGCTGGGCGGAGTCACAACAGTGGGCGGAGTTATTCAAATGAGTCACAGATCTGGACAAATCTATAGGAGACTAGGAGCAGAAGCAGATGGTATGGGCATGGCACAGGCAGGGGTGCATACCTACCAGCTTTCTTCAGACAGAAGGAGGGACACACACACACACACACACACACACACACACACACACAGCAAAAAGGGGCGTGGCTTAACGGGAGGGCTCCCGTTTTCGTCAGTGAGGGGGCATGCCCAGCGTTCTGTGAGCTGCTGGCATGCCCCCGGGGCGGATTATGAGTCTGGGGGGCCCAGGGCACTAAAGACAAGGGGCCCTATCTCATTGCTGTGCCTGCTGTGGGTTGGGGGCGTGGCCTAATCGCGCCCGTGTGGCCACGCCCCCTTATGCAAAATCCGGGTTGTTGTTTTTTTTAATTGGATTTTGGCCCCTCAGCTAGGGGTAAATCCAGAGGAGGTGGTCACTCCCCCCTACACACCCGCACAGGCAGAAGAAAGCAGGGAGACTGCTGCCTCCCTGCAACACCATAGACCTGCCAACACGCAGCAGCGTGTGCTGACTGTAGCACAATGCTGCCGCTGTTGCTGGCAGGACGGGGGAGCTTCTGAGCTGGGACAGAGCTACTCGAGCCGGGGGGGCCCCCTAAAACTGTGGGGCCAACGGTACGTACCCCCTGCCCCCCCCTTAATCTGGCTCTGCTGCCGGAACCCCCCATTAATCCTACCCCCTGATGCCCCCTCTCCCTCTGTCTCCACTAAATGCACCGCTGCTCTGCTAAGCAGAACAGCAAGTACAGGAGCTTTCCAACTGCCCCCCCCCCCCATCAACACCACCACCACCGCTGGACACTGTGGCCCGCGGGTGGGACAGCGGGACAGACCCTAAAAAATGGGACTGTCCCGCGAAAATCGGGACAGTTAGGAGGTATGGGGGTGTGTGAGGGGGTATGCCGTACAGACAGATGGGCACCGGCTCACTGTGTGCTTGACCCCCCACATCAGCATACTCAGCAGGGTCTCACTGGCGCAGAGGAGCGTCACTTTCTGGCACACTCCACGCTTCTTAGCTGCAGTTTTGTGGGGCACCTGCCGCTGTGCAGGTTCCGTACTGTCTCTGTTATCTCCAGCCCCGGCAACCCCACCGCTACCTGCAGTGCTGCCACCCGCAGTGAGGTGCGCCCAGCTCCTTCACACACTTTAGCTGGCGGGTAGCGCTGCAGAAGTCCGCGCTGCTTGCAGGCTCCGACCCCCTCCTCCCTCCAGCCGCAGCGTCTCCTGGGGGCTAACCAGTCACTCCCAGTCTCCCCTTACCACAGTGCCCAGCAGCTGCGCGAGGTCTGCGGTGTGTGACTGAGGAGGGGGGGAGGGATGCGGACAGGCAGAGGAAGCAGGACTCCAGCCTGAGAGAGTCAGCTATGCCAAGTCTTCACCAGCAGCAGATCCCAACAGGTTGGAGTGGAACAGCAGCAGCCAGCAGCAGTGACTTCGGTAAGACACATCTGTCTGTCACCACTGTTCTGTCCCTAATACCAATCTCTCCCGTGCCCTGTGTTCTGTCATGTCCCTGTCACCCTTATCCTGGCACTGTCACCCTTATCCTGGCCCTGTCACCCCTATCCAGGCCCTGTTACCCCTGTGCTTGCCCTGTCAACCCTATACTGGCCCTGTCACCCCTGTCCTGGTCCTGCCGCCCCTACCCTGGCCATGTCACCCCTATCCTGTCCCTGTCATTTCTGTCCTGGCCCTGTCGCCCCTGTCACCCCTGTTCTGATCCTGTCACCCCTGTCCTGGCCCCGTCACCCCTGTTCTGACCCTGTCACCCCTGTCCTGGCCCTGTTACTGCATACCCTCCAACTACCTTTTTGGCAGGTACAGTACCCGCAGCGCCTCCAGACCCCTCCCCAATGCACCACACCTCCGCACCTTCCCCTCTACCACATGCGGCACCCCACCCCTCCCCCACACGCTGTGCCTCCAGACCCCCTACACCACCCACGGATTCCACTCCTCCGCCCCTCCACCACCCACAGCACCTCCAGACCCCCTCCACCATCCACCTCCCATATATGTCTCCCCCCACACCTGCCCCCCCTCCACCTGCAGCATCTGCAGACACCCTCCTCCATCCGCGGTGCCCCCCTGACCCACCCCTCCCCCACCTGCCCCTCCACCACCTGCAGCACCTCCGGACCCCCTTCCCCATCCGCCGCACTACCCGTACCTTCCCCTCCCCTACTCACGGCACCTCCGGACCCCCTACCCCACCCCTCCCTCCCACCCCTTCCCATCCCACAGCACCTCCGGAACCCTTCACCCATCCGCAACATCCCCGCACCTGCCCCTCTCCCACCCTTGGCACCCCTGCCCCTCCCCCACCTGCAGTGCCTCCGGACCCCTCCCCCATCTGCAGTCCCAGTCCTCTGTCCCTCCCCCACCCGCAGCATCTCCCGACCCTTCCCCATCCGGCCCCCCCGCTTCCGCCACCCCCTCCACCCGCAGCAGCTACAGACATTCTCCCCCATCCACAGTCCCCGCCGCACCCGCTACATTCTGTACATTGTGCCCTGCAGGTGGTGTTCACGCCGTCGCAAGGGGCTGCGCCTCCTTCACCATCGCACGCCCTTTCATTGTGCAATATTTAACCACTAACAAAGGAATGCAGGTGATACTCCATATAATACAAATATTGAACCCCAGAAAGGCATGCAAGGGTTAAGGGGGCGATGAAGCACCTAGTATTTATATATACATATATATATATACACACACACACACACACACACACACACACACACACACTGTATATATGTATATTCTATATAAATATATACACTGTATATGCAGTGCACTGTGCATGAACCCATTTATTAAAGATGCCCCCCTCTCTGAACTCCCCTCAACCCCACCCCCCACCCCCCGGACCCTCAGACACACACACATTCCTCAGGCACACAGTTGCTGCGGTTAGCCGGACATCACAGAGGGGGGAAAGGGAGTTCACACCCGGCTCTCCTCCCGCCGGCAGAATCCCTTGTGGCCACCCGCCTGCCTGCAAACTCGCTCACCGGAACCCCTAGCATATCCCTGGCATGCAAGACTGACACATAGTCCTGACCTGCTGGTCCGTGCCTCACCATGCCTGCTTTCTGTTAAAGTCACATTGGGAGCTGCCGTGGTTGCCGAAGAGGAGCCGTGCGCTGCAGCTCCCTCTACATTTATTCATCTTCAAAGTGCAAACACACTGGGTTTCCCTGGTGTTCTGTGCAGAGCCGATCACCCTACTGAGGAGGCTGCAGCAGCGTTGCCTCAGTTCTTCCATCTAAGCAAAAAAAAAAAAGATGTCGCTCAGCTGCGTTGAGGTATCGGTGGGCAGGGGGTTTCCAGGTACTCGGAAACCCCCCCCACGTGCGCGTATGAATGGACATATACGGCAGTATCACTGGACATATACGGCAGTATCACTGGACTGGATTTATAGGCCAGTATCACTGTAATTATACGGCAAGATCACTGGATTTATACGGCAGGATCACTGTAATTATACGGCAGGATCACTGGACTTATACGCCAGTACCACTGGAATTATACGGCAGGATCACTGGATATATACGGCAGGATCACTGGATTTATACGGCAGTACCACTGGACATATACGGCAGGATCAATGGACATATACGGCAGGATCAATGGACATATACGGCAGGATCACTGGAATTATACGGCAGGATCACTGGAATTATACGGCAGGATCACTGGAATTATACGACAGGATCACTGGATTTATACGGCAGTACCGCTGGACAGTACCGCTGGACATATACTGCAGGATCACTGGACTTTTACGGCTGTACCACAGGACATATATGGCAGCACAGGGACACCACCACTGGACTGATGCAGGACAACACAGCACCACTGCAATGGACTGGACTTATACAGCAGCACTGGACATATGGCAGCAGAGGACATCACCACTGTGACTGGACTGATGCAGCACAAGACACCACCACTGGACTGATGCAGCACAACACAGCACCACTGCACTGGACATATACAGCAGCACTGGACATATGGCAGCAGAGGACACCACCACTGTGACTGGACTGATGCAGCACAACACACTACCACTGTACTGATGCAGGACAACACAGCACCACTGGACTGGACTTATACAGCAGCACTGGACATATGGCAGCAGAGGACATCACCACTGTGACTGGACTGATGCAGCACAACACACCACCACTGAACTGATGCAGCACAACACAGCAACACTGTAAGGGACTTATACAGCAGCACTGGACATATGGCAGCAGAGGACACAACCACTGTGACTGGACAGAGCAGCACAATACACCACCACTGAACTGATGCAGCACAACACAGCAACACTGTAAGGGACTTATACAGCAGCACTGGACATATGGCAGCAGAGGACACAACCACTGTGACTGGACAGATGCAGCACAATACACCACCACTGAACTGATGCAGCACAACACAGCAACACTGTAAGGGACTTATACAGCAGCACTGGACATATGGCAGCAGAGGACACAACCACTTTGACTGGACAGATGCAGCACAAGACACGGACACTGAGAGGCAGGGATGTATCTAGGAGTCCGAACGCCCCTGGCAAAGTAAGGGACTGGCGCCCCCCATATTTGAAATAGGGAAGGTGCAAGTGCAAAAAAGGGACATGATCTTGTGGGAAAGGCGCATGACAATACAACAGTTCCACCAATTCAGATTACGCTACACAGTAGTAACCCTTATACACATCATACACAAACAGTACCAGTTCCCTTTACACATTATGCCCACACAGTAATTCTTATAACACTGAGGAGACATCAGCAGTGTTTGGCCTGGCTGAGGACGCAGTGCCACCCAAGGCCAGGTAGTATAATCAAATAGTAGTGCAAAGAAGTGCAGTGCAGCGTAGTACCCAGTGGTGCAAGTAGAAAAAAAATGTTAGTGGTGCGGCGCGCGCACACCCAAAAAATGGGTGTGGCAACATGCCACATGGGGCGTGACCAATGAAAATGGGGGCATGATACACACATGACCCCAATACTGCAGTGCCAGATACACATATGCCCCCAATAGTGCCAGATATACATATGCCCCCACAGTGACAGATACACATATACCCACACAGTGTCAGATACACACATGCCCCCATGGTGACAGATATGCCCCCACAGTGCTAGATACACATGCCTCCACAGTGCCAGATATGCCCCTATGGTGCTAGATATGCCCCCACAGTGCCAGAAACACATATGCCCCCACAGTGCCAGATAAGCCCCCACAGTGCCAGATATGCCCCCACAGTCATATAGTCTTAGTCCCCATCCCCCCCAGCACACTCCACCTCTCCCAACACAGTCATACAGTAGTCCCATCACATAACAATAATTCCCTGCCAACACAGCCATAGTCCCCCTCCCCAAACACATAGTCATAGTCCCCATCCCAGCACATAGCTGTAGTCCGCCCTTAGCACATAGTAGTAGTCTCCCCCACTCCCAACACATACATGGACTCCCCACACAGCCCTAGTCCCCACCCCCACAACATCCCAGCAGATAGCCATAGTGTCTGGCAATACCTGCTGTGCCGAGCTGCCTGGGATGGAGGGCGGAGGATCGCTCAGCAGGCAGAAGCTGGTGCCGGTGTCCGTCACTGAACCAAACTACGTTGAAGATACTGAAAAAAAAAAAACTACAGCTCCCAGCAGCCCTTGCCGCTGGGAGCTCCCAACAGCAAGGGTTGCTGGAAGTTGGTAGTTTATTTTCAGTTTCTTCCCTGTATTGCATTGCGGTGCCGTACACCAGCGCCAGCTCCTGCCTGCTCAGTGTTCCTCAGCCCTCGGTATGCTGACCGGCGGTCAGCCATACTACACCCTCCATTCCAGGCAATGCACAGGCAGCTTGGCACAGCAGGTGTTGCCAGATACTACGGCTTAAGGAATTCCACCGACTGGCTGAGGGTGGCACTGTCGGGTGGCGCCCCCTGCTTGGCTGGCGCCCCTGGCGAGTGCCATCCTAGCCAATGGGTAGATAAGCCCCTGCTGAGAGGACGGAGACATGTTCTCTCTCTACACTCTCCAATGCCGGAGTGAAAATGGCGGGGACGCGCGGCTCCTTATATGGAATCCAAACCCCGCGAGAATCCGACAGCGGCATGATGACATTTTGCCTCGTCCTGGTTTCCGAGTCAGGTGGGAAAAACAGAGCCTGACTCGGATCCGGGCTCGAGTGGTGAAGTCCAGTAGGGTTTGGTTCTCTGAGAACCGAACCCGCACATCTCTACTAATTACTTTTAAATTACCTGCTCGTTGCCAAGTGTTTCACGCGCTGGGTGTCATACTCGTTGCCAGGGGTTTCATGGGCTGGGTGTCTTGCTCGTTGCCAGCAAGTGTGCGGGGCCAGGCATGAATGTACCAGCAGCAGGTCAGTGCTCCCATGTCAGTGTCTGCTCCTTCACCATCCCAGTATCCCCCATCATTACTGCCCCCCAACCAAGTGTCTCCCCCCTCTCTCAGCCAGCCCACCTTGCCCATCTTACTGCCCCTCCTTCCCATCCTACCCAGTGCCACCCATTCACAATGTCACCCACCATCTTACCGCCCCCCATTGCAGTGTCTCCCACACTGCCAGCCCAGTGGTCTCCTCCAGCCAGCCCACTGCCCCATCTAACTGCCCCCAGCAAGAACCCCCAAGCCAGTTCAGTCACAGTGTCCCTCCCTCGTCCAGCCCAGTGTTCCCCCTTCTACAGCCTAATGTTCCTCCCTCCCGTCCATATCCACTGTTCCCCTTTTCCATCCAGCTCCCCCCCCCCTCCCCATTTCCAATGTCCCTGCATAATGTGTGTGAAGTTCTGTCAGCGGACCGCGGACGCAGGAGACAGCGCAGGGCAGACGCAGGAGACAGCGCAGGGCAGACGCAGGAGACAGTGCAGGGCAGACGCAGGAGACAGTGCATGGCTGGTGGGGGGACAGCGCAGGGCGGGCGGACGAGGAGACATTGCATTTGCGTGGTATAACGTCAGCTCGTTGCTAGCCGGTCGGGGTGAAGATGGGTGGGCTGGCTGCACACGAGTAGTGCCTGTCCTGGACGACCTGGTGGATGATTAAAATTTTCTGTAGGTTCTCAGGTTCGGGAGCACCCACGGAATCGGCGCCCATAGTGTACAGCACCTTTCTGTAAATTGTGTGTCTTATACACATCACACGGTGCAGAGAAACACCACTCACCGTGTACCAAAGACACTGAGCGGGATACGGTCATTGGGTCGACCTAGGTCGACCCAACTTAGGTCGACAAGCATTGGGTCGACCACGATAGGTCGGCATGCGCTTGGTAGACAGGGTAACAAGGTCGACATGGTCATTAGGTCGACCCTTTACTAGGTTGACAGGTCTAAAGATCGACATGAGTTATTCTTGTTTTATTTTATTTTTTTCATTTTTGGGATTTTTCCATACTTGACGATCCATGTGGACTACGACTAGGATGGCAACCTGTGCCGAGCCGCACTAATTGGAGTTGCCCGTCACTTTACGAAGAAAACGACACCAAAAAAAGCCAAAAACTCAAGTTGACCTTTTCACCTGTCGACCTAGTACAGGTCGACCTAACGACCATGTCGACCTAGTTACCCTTTCGACCTAACGCATGTCGACCTATCGTGGTCGACCTAAGTTGAGTCGACATAATGACCCATACCCCACTGAGCTGCGGCATAAACCGCACAGGAATTGGTTTTACATAAGTGCATAGGCACTTCCCGCGAGGCCACACCCCTAGTCACAAGTCCACACAACCTAATTTTGCAGCTGTCCCTCCAGCCAGGGCCAGTGCACCCTAGGCAAAGCTTCAGCCTGGCGCCCCCTAACATGCAAAAAAAAATAAGATTTTACTTACCGGTAAATCTATTTCTCGTAGTACGTAGAGGATGCTGGGACTCCGTAAGGACCATGGGGAATAGACGGGCTCTGCAGGAGATAGGGCACTTTAAGAAAGCTTTGGATTCTGGGTGTGCACAGGCTCCTCCCTCTATGCCCCTCCTCCAGACCTCAGTTAGGGAAACTGTGCCCAGAGGAGATGGACAGTACGAGGAAGGATTTTTGTAAATCTAAGGGCGAGATTCATACCAGCCACACCAATCACACCGTATAACTTAAGATAAACTACCCAGTTAACAGTATGAACAACAACATAGCCACGGTATCACCGAAAACTATAACATAACCCTTATGTAAGCAATAACTATATACAAGTCATACAGAAGAAGTCCGCACTTGGGACGGGCGCCCAGCATCCTCTACGGACTACGAGAAATAGATTTACCGGTAAGTAAAATCTTATTTTCTCTAACGTCCTTGAGGATGCTGGGACTCCGTAAGGACCATGGGGATTATACCAAAGCTCCCAAACGGGCGGGAGACTGCGGATGACTCTGCAGCACCGATTGAGCAAACAGGAGGTCCTCCTCAGCCAGGGTATCAAACTTATAGAACTTTGCAAAGGTGTTTGTCCCCGACCAAGTAGCTGCTCGGCACAGCTGTAATGCCGAGACCCCTCGGGCAGCCGCCCAAGAAGAGCCCACTTTCCTAGTGGAGTGGGCCTTAACCGATTTCGGTAACGGCAATCCTGCCATAGAATAGGCCTGCTGAATCGTGTTACAGATCCAGCGAGCAATAGTCTGCTTTGAAGCAGGGGCGCCAACCTTGTTGGCCGCATACAGAACAAACAAAGCTTCAGTCTTCCTGATCCGAGCCGTTCTGGTCACATAAATCTTCAAAGCCCTGACTACATCCAGGAACTCGGAATCCTCCAAGTCCCTTGTGGCCACAGGCACGACAATAGGTTGGTTCACATGAAAAGATGAGACCACTTTTGGCAGAAAGTGAGGACGAGTCCTCAACTCTGCCCTATCCACGTGAAAAACCAAGTATGGGCTTTTATGCGATAAAGCCGCCAATTCTGAAACGTCTCGCCGAAGCTAACGCCAAAAACATGACCACTTTCCACGTGAGGTATTTAAACTCCACAGTTTTAAGTGGTTCAAACCAAGGTGACTTGAGGAAACGTAACACCACGTTAAGATCCCAAGGCGCCACCGGAGGCACAAAGGGAGGCTGAATATGCAGCACCCCCTTCACAAAAGTCTGTACCTCAGGAAGAGAGGCTAATTCTCTTTGAAAGAAAATGGATAAGGCCGAAATCTGGACCTTTATGGACCCTAATTTTAGGCCCAAGGTCACTCCTGTTTGAAGGAAGTGAAGTAGACGGCCCAAATGGAACTCCTCCGTAGGAGCAGCTCTGGCCTCACACCAAGAAACATATTTCCGCCATATACGGTGATAATGTTTCAACGTCACGTCTTTCCTAGCCTTGATCAGGGTAGGAATGACTTCCTCCGGAATTCCTTTTTCCGCTAGGATCCGGCGTTCAACCGCCATGCCGTCAAACGCAGCCGCGGTAAGTCTTGGAACAGACAGGGCCCCTGCTGCAGCAGGTCCTGCCTTAGAGGAAGAGGCCACGGATCTTCTGTGAGCAACTCTTGCAGTTCCGGATACCAAGTCCTCCGTGGCCAATCTGGAACAATGAGGATTGTTCTGACCCTGCTTATTCTTACAATTCTCAACACCTTGGGTATGAGAGGAAGAGGAAGAAACACATAGACCGATCTGAACACCCAAGGTGTCACCAGAGCGTCTACCGCTACCGCCTGAGGGTCCCTTGACCTGGCGCAATACCGCTTTAGCTTTTTGTTGAGACGGGACGCCATCATGTCTATTTGAGGCAGGCCCCACCGATCCGCGATCTGTGCAAAGACTTCTTGATGAAGTCCCCACTCCCCCGGATGCAGGTCGTGCCTGCTGAGGAAGTCTGCCTCCCAGTTGTCCACCCCCGGGATGAACACCGCTGACAGCGCGCTTACATGACCTTCCGCCCAGCGTAGAATCCTGGTCGCTTCTGCCATGGCCACTCTGCTCCTTGTTCCGCCTTGGCGGTTTATATGAGTCACTGCCGTGACATTGTCTGACTGAATCAGAACCGGTCTTCTCCGAAGTAAGTTCTCCGCTTGACGCAGGGCGTTGTATATGGCCCTCAACTCCAGGACGTTGATGTGGAGACAAGTCTCCAGGCTTGACCAGAGACCTTGGAAATTTCTTCCCAGTGCCACTGCTCCCCAGCCTTGGAGGCTTGCGTCCGTGGTCACCAGGACCCAGTCCTGAATGCCGAACCTGCAACCCTCTAGAAGGTGAGCACTGTTCAGCCACCACAGGAGAGATACCCTGGTCCTAGGAGACAGGGTGATCCTTTGATGCATTTGTAAATGGGACCCAGACCACTTGTCCAAGAGGTCCCATTGAAAAGTCCTTGCATGGAATCTGCCGAAAGGGATGGCCTCGTATGAAGCCACCATCTTCCCCAGGACCCGTGTGCACTGATGCACTGAAACCTTCTTTGGTTTCAATAGGTTCCTGACCATGGTCATGAGTTCCTGAACCTTTTCGATCGGAAGAAAAACCTTTTTCTGGTCTGTGTCTAGGATCAGGCCCAGAAAGGTCAGACGCGTTGTAGGAACTAGCTGGGACTTCGGTATATTGAGAATCCAGCCGTGTAGCTGCAACGTCTTCATGGACAGAGACACGCTGTCCAGCAACTTCTCCCGAGATCTCGCCTTTATTAGGAGATCGTCCAAGTATGGGATAATTGTGACCCCCTGCCTGCGCAGAAGCACCATCATTTCCGCCATTACCTTGGTGAAAACCCTCGGGGCCGTGGAAAGCCCAAACGGCAACGTCTGAAATTGGTAGTGACAGTCCTGCACTGCAAATCTCAGGGACGCCTGATGGGGGGGAATATTGGAACATGAAGGTATGCATCCTTTATGTCCAGGGACACCATCCAATCCCCCCCCTCCAGGCTGGGATGACCGCCCGGAGTGATTCCATTTTGAACTTGAACCTTTTCAAGTACAAGTTCAGAGATTTCAGGTTTAAAATGGGCCTGACCGAACCGTCCGGTTTCGGGACCACAAACAGGGTTGAATAATATCCCTCTCCCTGCTGGAGATGAGGGACTGTGACAATCAGAAAAAGATATAATGTGGGCGCTCGGAGGGGATAATAGTGCAACAGCTGCTGGTTTTGTAAATAAATGAATTTATTGGTAAAAAATTCTTTCTAAAAATAGACACTGGATGGCTAAATGCCTAAACATTACACATATACAATTAAATAAAACATATAATTAAAATAAAGGACTGTGTCCTAAAAACTCTGAACTTGCTGGTAATTATATACTAAGCCTATTAGGTGTTAGTTTTTCTGCATGCATAAGACGGCTGTTAATGGCTAAAGGGTTAAAGCATATTGAGCTTGTGACAGGACGATACCGTACGGAAGCACTCGCAGCTTCCGCGTCCCGTTGACTGCGCACAGAATGGAAGGTCAAGCCGCACGAGGCCTGACCACATAGGGGATTCCCGCTTACCGTCAGTAACCGCCTGTTACTGACTCCACCCACTGCGCTGTGGGCGGGTTCTCGCTGCCACCACCAAACTCCTAACCTGCCGTGGCGTTTGGAATCACGGTTCTGCTCTGTATGTGCCGACGCACTGCTTTACCACACCTGTGTGGTGTCGACGAATCCCCACTAGACACTTGCTAGGCCTCTACCGGTAGCTGGCGGAAGGCGGAGCTTGGAGACGTCAGGTGCTTCCCTGGACAGCCGGAGAACGGGGCTAGGTTTGGCCTAACCCTGTTGGTCACAAGATGAAGCAGTCTTCTTGAGGCAAAGGTGTTTATTGCTCAAATAACCTTTAAAAAGGCTCCTCCCTATTGCTAGGGGCAACGGCATACAATCAAGATCTTTTCAGCAGAAGAAGATGTTACAATACTACCATCTGGAGGCACGCAGGTCTCCTTTTTATCTCAGTTCTACACACAGTACCACAGGGGGGTAAGCCCTCCCTGTCTTCTCCAACCAATCAGGTTATCGCAGAAAATATAAAGAAATACAAGTTTACAATTCAAAAGTTAAGAATTAGATAACGCACATTCCTGCTCCTCTTCATATATAACCAAACCAGTGTGCTATCCCAAACACAATCTGATTATCATGTTCCTGTCTCTTTCACAAATGTAAATGTAACTTGCATTTCAATTGCATTCACCCTCTCACACATAGACAACGTTCTTATACTGTAAATTAAACATAATCTGCATCACACATAATGCAGCCTAAGAAATCTTACATCAAACTGTTGTTGAATGAAACCCACTAGTTTGCATTTGTGAAACACAATCTGATTAACATGTTCCTGTCTCTCTAACATCTCCATGCAAACCCAGTTCACACAATATTCAGAGAAGACAGCAACAAATCCTTTCACCTGCATGTGTCTATAAAGTTACACAGACGCATCTCAATCTCAAACAAATGGCTTGTCCATACACCCCTTTCCAGGTGCCAGGGTCATCAGCATCTCAATCCCTAGGTGAGAAGCTTCCAAGCCATTTGTCCACAAACGTAAATGCATTTTAAAACCAACACAGCTTACACATTCCTTCTAAGTGCTGGCATTTGCTGCAATGTAAATGTGCAGTCTTACAACTGTGCCTATTGCCTTAAATATAACATTGGTGAAAACACAGTATTAAATATATTTTTAAATACCCGGTGCCTAGCACCCACACTACATTTAAAGATGGCGCTTAGCACCAGTGCACAATTTTAAAGTGGCGCCAAGCGCCCATTGTCCCTTAATATGGCGCCGGGCACGAGGATTAACACCTTCAGTGCCGCAGCCGCCATTACACGTGTGGCTGGTTGGTCTCTCCGGCCACACTCCTCCCCCCCCATTCAAGCGGGTCAACCAGGGACCCATGTCCCAACGATTTGGGTCCTGGTCCCGCAGTCCGTTGGGGTAAAGGGGACGCTACCTGGGATGTGTAGGCTCTGGCCTAGACAGTTCATCCATAGTGTAGTGGGCCTCTCTTCGTGTGTGCACAATGTTCAAATAGTCCACCTGAAGTCCAAGTTCAAGGCTCCACCACAAAAGTCTGTCCAATTTCCCCAAGGTAGGTTGCCGCCACCTAACAGGTGGGTGGTAAGTCACCACGGCGGGGGGCTGGTTACAAACAAGTGCCACCCACGGTGTCCCAACTGGGGCATACCCCACCTCCCACAATAGCAGTATACTGCTCAACCAGGCCACAGGGTGCTCCTGCCCATATGGCTCTTTCTGTCTCGGTACTGCTCCCAGTCCGTGCAGTGGCGCAATAGTTCGTAACACACAGTCCTGGTCAAGAATGTGCGCCATCAGCACTGGAGCGGGTACCCGAGCCTCCTTCAATGACTGGAATGCCAACTCGCAAGCGGGTGCAAAGTCCACTGACTTGGGAATGCCCTTCCTAGCCATCTCTGTCAAGGGGTTCACTACAGGACTAAAGTCAATGACAACATGTCCGTAGGGCCTTACAGGTTCTAAGGTCAGTACCGGTCTGGGTGATGTGGGTCGGGGACAGCCTCTGGTTGCCTCCACCCCCTCTGGGTTGGGCCTACCCCTGTCTCCTCCCACATGGTGCCCCAGGCACTGCACCTCCGTCATACCTATCTGGCAACTGTCTGCCCTAACTGTCAGACCTGCCCTCCAATCCTCTTCTGTCGACCTTTGACTCGGGAAACCTACCCTGTCACCTAGGCCTACTCTTTCCTCCTCGTCCGCTACCTGTGCCGCAGTGATGGCGGCCAGACCACCAGCCTCTGGATCCTGTGTGGCATCCACTACAGGGAGGCTGCGTGTCTTCCCCGATCTACTGCGCACAGGCAGGGGACCTGCTATGTCCACAGCAACTTGCTGCAAGGGTTCTCCTATGGGCAGAGGCCCAGAGACAACACAAACGCCGGAGTGCCCCGGCTGCCAACGCATGGCACCAGCCTTACAGTTGGTCTGGGCGTCATCCGACATTCCAGACCAGGGTAAGCACTGTGTCAGGCACTTTAGGGTACGGTCTGTCTCCGGGTTACTGTCCAAAGGGGTTTCACTGGCAACCGACACCGGTTGCGCAGGAACTTTCCCTGAGGGGACCAGTTGGACACATTCCCTATCTGGTCTATCCCCTCCCACTTTCCTGGCTACCCTGTACCTTAACCCTTCCCGCCAGGTCAAACTTCCTGCCCCAACCCTGTCAAGGCCGCTGCCAGAGTGGCGCCTCATGCCTTTTGGGGATGGGTCAGAGAGTTGAGCCTCCCTAAACTCCTGCCTGTGGCCCTCAATCTCTCCTAAATTGGGACACTCTACAGGGGGATCTAGGTGGGAACTACTAGGGTCAGTCTGGTAGGGGTCAGTCATGGAAAAATCAGTGTGGTTTCTCATACTCACCGCCGGAGTTGGCAAACCACTTGGGTCAGGAGCATCATTGGGCACCCCCACAGGATCAAACAAGCTGGAACCGACATCCTCTGCGTTGCTAGGGGACGTAGGCATACCAGAGGCAAAAGGCATGCGGGGTCGATGTACAGATCTAGCCGCTGTAATCTTTTCCTCTGGGCTGGTTGATGCTGTGGTTGGCTGTGTTGGCAGTTGTCTAGCAGCTGTAGTCTTTTCCTCTGGGCTGGGCTGTGCTGGAGTAGCTGATGTCAACGGTGGTTTTGGAACTTGACTCCGGGGAATGGCGCCAACAAACATAGTGACGATCCCACCACCCAGATCATTTCCTAGGACCACATCAGTTGGGAGACCATCCATGACGGCAACTTCTCGCAACTCTGGTCCAGCTCCCCAGTCCAGGTAGACTCTTGCCATGGGAACCGCTTTTTCTGTTCCTTCTGCCAGGGTGACCGTGGCAGTGCGACCCTGCAATACTGCAGCAGGATCTATAAGGTGGGGGCTCACCACAGTGATTGAGGCCCCAGAGTCTCTTAGGCCTTCTCCCTGCAGGGGTCCCACGTGGACTGGCTGCAGGTGCCTCCACATGTTGTGTAGGGGCTGTTTGGCCATGCAGGTGACTCTCTCTGCAGAGTGCACCTGTCTCTCGCCACACTCCATCGGACTGACTGGAGGGGGAACAGTCTCTGTAGGCTCATCTCCTCTCGTCAAACAAGCGAGCCGGGCTCCAGCACTCAGATTTGGGGCACGAGTCTGGGGTGCTTGGGATGCAGGACAGTTCATCCTCAGATGTCCGATTTTCCCACAGCCGTAGCACTTCTTCTCCAGTCGTGGCACCGATGATCTCTGATCAGTTGCAGGGACGCTGCGGTGCGGTTGCTGGCCAAGAGCACCCGGGTTGGAAGATGCTTGTCTTTGGGGGTGATGAGCTGAAGAGGGGGGTCCCCTTGGTGGTACAGTCTGTTGGAGCTGGCTGCTGGCGGGGCGCTTCTGCCCCCGTGGCCGAATTGCCACATACTTGTCGGCTAATTGGGCAGCCATCTTTAAGCTGGGTGGCTCTCGATCTAGCACCCACTCCTTCACTTCCTGGGCGCACCGGCGGTAGAACTGCTCCCTGCAGATCAGGTCGATCAGTGCGTCCCATGTAGTGGCTTCTGAATCCTTCACCCACTTCACCACGTACTGCCGCAGCTGGGTGGCGAACTGCTCATGGGTGCTGCTAGGATTCTTGGGCAAGTCTCTGAACTTCTTCCTGTAAGACTCCGGAGTGATGAAGAATCGCTGGAGGAGGGCCTTCGCGACTTCGTCGTAGTTCCCACAGTCCTCCGTCGCCACTCCTCGATAGGCCTCCAAGGCCTCTCCATGCAGAGTGGGTACAAGGTGTCTCACCCACTCTGACTTGGGTAGATCATGTAGTTTACAAGTCCTTTCAAAAACTTGCAAATGTCCATCAATGTCCCCATCACTGTCTGCAAACTTGGCAAACTGAACTCGTCCTGATCTGTGTACAACAGCTGACAACGGCTCCCGGGGTACCACGGCTTGTGATGCCCGCTCCGCATGCCACATCCGAATGACAAGCATGCGTTCTTGCTCCGTTGCCCTTTCCCCCAATTCCGCTAGCCGATCTGCTAGGCTATCCGTACTGCCCCCGCTGGGACGTTGGGATCCTGGCCCTGCTAGGGATTGCTGGGAAACATTGCTGCTGTAAGAGAGGGCGGGGCTTGTGGTTCTCACCGGTTCCTCACGAAGGTCCACTGGTGGGCCGTCCTCTGCGATGCTGACGCCGTCAGTGCTCTCCACCTCCGCCCGATGAGACTCTTCCATGCTCCTGAGCGCCGCCTGCATGACGCTCCTGGACGCGTTGAAAGGGATATCCACACCCTTCTCCTGGCATACGATCTCCAGATCATCCTTGGACATTCCGCTGAATTCCGCCATCTTGTGCGTCCTCCTGCGCTGCAGTTACTCCTCTCCTGAGTAACTCGGCTTCTCCAATCAGGTGATGAAAAGCCGCCTGGGATTATCCCACCACTATGCCACCAATTTCTGTGACAGGACGATACCGTACGGAAGCACTCGCAGCTTCCGCGTCCCGTTGACTGCGCACAGAATGGAAGGTCAAGCCGCACGAGGCCTGACCACATAGGGGATTCCCGCTTACCGTCAGTAACCGCCTGTTACTGACTCCACCCACTGCGCTGTGGGCGGGTTCTCGCTGCCACCACCAAACTCCTAACCTGCCGTGGCGTTTGGAACCACGGTTCTGCTCTGTATGTGCCGACGCACTGCTTTACCACACCTGTGTGGTGTCGACGAATCCCCACTAGACACTTGCTAGGCCTCTACCGGTAGCTGGCGGAAGGCGGAGCTTGGAGACGTCAGGTGCTTCCCTGGACAGCCGGAGAACGGGGCTAGGTTTGGCCTAACCCTGTTGGTCACAAGATGAAGCAGTCTTCTTGAGGCAAAGGTGTTTATTGCTCAAATAACCTTTAAAAAGGCTCCTCCCTATTGCTAGGGGCAACGGCATACAATCAAGATCTTTTCAGCAGAAGAAGATGTTACAATACTACCATCTGGAGGCACGCAGGTCTCCTTTTTATCTCAGTTCTACACACAGTACCACAGGGGGGTAAGCCCTCCCTGTCTTCTCCAACCAATCAGGTTATCGCAGAAAATATAAAGAAATACAAGTTTACAATTCAAAAGTTAAGAATTAGATAACGCACATTCCTGCTCCTCTTCATATATAACCAAACCAGTGTGCTATCCCAAACACAATCTGATTATCATGTTCCTGTCTCTTTCACAAATGTAAATGTAACTTGCATTTCAATTGCATTCACCCTCTCACACATAGACAACGTTCTTATACTGTAAATTAAACATAATCTGCATCACACATAATGCAGCCTAAGAAATCTTACATCAAACTGTTGTTGAATGAAACCCACTAGTTTGCATTTGTGAAACACAATCTGATTAACATGTTCCTGTCTCTCTAACATCTCCATGCAAACCCAGTTCACACAATATTCAGAGAAGACAGCAACAAATCCTTTCACCTGCATGTGTCTATAAAGTTACACAGACGCATCTCAATCTCAAACAAATGGCTTGTCCATACACCCCTTTCCAGGTGCCAGGGTCATCAGCATCTCAATCCCTAGGTGAGAAGCTTCCAAGCCATTTGTCCACAAACGTAAATGCATTTTAAAACCAACACAGCTTACACATTCCTTCTAAGTGCTGGCATTTGCTGCAATGTAAATGTGCAGTCTTACAACTGTGCCTATTGCCTTAAATATAACATTGGTGAAAACACAGTATTAAATATATTTTTAAATACCCGGTGCCTAGCACCCACACTACATTTAAAGATGGCGCTTAGCACCAGTGCACAATTTTAAAGTGGCGCCAAGCGCCCATTGTCCCTTAATATGGCGCCGGGCACAAGGATTAACACCTTCAGTGCCGCAGCCGCCATTACACGTGTGGCTGGTTGGTCTCTCCGGCCACAGAGCTCAATTGCAAATTTGTAAAGAAAAAAGCTGGTTAGTGCTTGGTAGAGCCTGTGTATACTTCACCAATGCAGGGCTGATATGAAGAATGTTCAGTAAAGACTGATGATGATATCAAATGGGCAAAGTCCACATCTGTATAATGTCCATGGAGCTTACTTGATCCACTGGCTACCTTAATAGCAGGCCGCTCAGCGGCGGTTCTCTTGGACAAGTCCTGCTGTTGGTAAGGTAGTAAGCTGACAGCCGTCGCTAGGCCAGGGGAAGGGACGGAGACAGAGAGTCCAAAGCGCAAGTCCAGGGTAGCAGGGGACGCTGTAATGCCGCGTTCCGCGGTTTCCGGGTTCGGGGCTTCCGGCTGCGTTCCACCTGCGTTCCACGGTCATAGAAAGTCACCTGATGCGTTTCTCCGCCTCCAAAGTGGGCGGTTTCATCAGAGGAACGCAGGTGGAACGCAGCCGGAAGCCCCGAACCCGGAAACCACGGAACGCGGCATTACAGCGTCCCCTGCTACCCTGGACTTGCGCTTTGGACTCTCTGTTTCCGTCCTTCCCCTGGCCTAGCGATGGCTGTCAGCTTACTGCCTCACCAACAGCAGGACTTGTCCAAGAGAACCGCCGCTGAGCGGCCTGCTATTAAGGTAGCCAGTGGATCAAGTAAGCTCCATGGACATTATACAGATGTGGACTTTGCCCATTTGATATCATCATCAGCCTTTACTGAACATTCTTCATATCAGCCCTGCATTGGTGAAGTATACACAGGCTCTACCAAGCACTAACCAGCTTTTTTCTTTACAAACTTGCAATTGAGCTCAATATGCTTTAACCCTTTAGCCATTAACAGCCGTCTTATGCATGCAAAAAAACTAACACCTAATAGGCTTAGTATATAATTACCAGCAAGTTCAGAGTTTTTAGGACACAGTCCTTTATTTTAATTATATGTTTTATTTTTATTTAATTGTATATGTGTAATGTTTAGGCATTTAGCCATCCAGTGTCTATTTTTAGAAATAATTTTCTACCAATAAATTCATTTATTTACAAAACCAGCAGCTGTTGCACTATTATCCCCTCCGAGCGCCCACATTATATCTTTTTCTTCTTCTGTATTTTACGGTAGATATCCAGGTCTACCATTGTGGGCAGCCAGAAGGGTGGTTAGCAATTCTATATTTTAAATCATTATCCTTGTTAAATTTGAACTAATCAGCGCCCACATTTGTCTTTGGACTCTATCTTTCCCACTGTGACAATCACCTGTTGAACATACAATTTTTGTATTGCTGTCAACACTGACTCCCTCTCTGACGGGGAAGTCGGCAGAGCCGATTTGAAAAACCGGGAGGAGGCAAGTCTTCGAATTCTAGCCTGTATCCCTGAGCAACAATCTCTACTGCCCATGGATCCACCTGCGATTGAACCCAGACGTGGCTGAAAAACCGAAGACGAGCCCCCACCAGATCTGCCTCCCCCCGGGAAGCCCCAGCGTCATGCGGTGGACTTTGCAGACGCAGGGGAGGACTTCTGCTCTTGGGAACTAGCTGTGTGCAGCTTTTTTCCCCTGCCTTTTCCTCTGGTAACAAAGGACGATCCCCGCACCTTCTTGTTTTTATTGGAACGAAAGGACTGCATTTGATAATGATGTGCCTTCTTAGTATGCTGCGGGGGGACATAAGGTAAGAAATTCGACTTACCAGCCGTAGCCGTAGAGACAAGGTCCGAGAGGCCGTCTCCAAACAACTCCTCCCCCTTGTACGGCAAGGACTCCATGTGCCGCTTAGAATCTGCATCTCCCGTCCACTGCCGGGTCCACAGGAGTCGCCTAGCAGAAATAGACAAAGCATTTATTCTTGAGCTTAATAAACAAATGTCTCTCTGAGCATCTCTCATATACAAGGCAGCATCTCTGATATGCTCTATGGTCATTTGAATGGCATCCCTATCCAAGGTGTCAATCTCCGCAGATAAGAAATCTGCCCATGCCACAACCGCACTACAAACCCAGGCCGACGCCATAGCCGGTCTAGCAATAGTACCAGAGTGAGTGTAAATGTGCTTCAAGGTAATTTCCTGCCTGCGATCAGCCGGTTCCTTAGGGAAGCCGTATCCTGAGAAGGCAGTGCCACCTTTTTGGACAAGCGTGTCAGCGCCTTGTCCACTTTTGGTGAAGATTCCCAGCATATCCTATCAGTTTGTGGAAAAGGATGCGCCATAAGAATCCTTTTGGGAACTTGTGGTCTCCTATCTGGAGATTCCCAAGCCTTTTCGCACAATTCACTTAATTCAAATGATGATGGAAAAGTGACTTCAGGCTTTTTCTCTTTATACATGTGTACCCTCGTGTCAGGGACAGGGGGTTCCTCAGTAATATGCAAAACCTCTTTAATGGCCATAATCATGTACCGTATACCCTTAGCCACCTTCGGCTGTAATTTTGCATCTTCATAGTCGACACTAGAGTCAGAATCTGTGTTGGTATCTGTGTCATCGATCTGGGATATGGTGCGCTTCTGAGACCCCGACGGGCCTGGCGCCACAGGGACAGGCATGGACTGGGTACCTGACTGATCCCTAGCTTCTGCCTTGTCTAACCTTTTATGCAATAGATTGACATTTGCATTCAAGACATTCAGCATATCCACCCATTCCGGTGTCGGCGTTGCCGACGGCGACCTGACATTCAAACACTCCCCCTCCACAGTAAGCGAGCCTTCCTCGTCAAACATGTCGACACACGCGTACCGACACACTTCACACACACACAGGGAACCCCTTTTCTGAAGACAGTATCCCTGTCAAGGCCCTTTGGAGAGACAGAGAGAGAATATGCCAGCACACACCCCAGCGCAATAACCCTGGAGACCAACACAAAATGTTTTTCCCCAGCAGCGCTGTGTAATATGTAAACCGCCAATTATGTGCCCCCCCCCCCCCCCCTCTCTTTTAAGCACCCTTTCACTGTGTGTAAGCAGGGGAGAGTCCGGGGAGCTTCCTCTCAGCAGTGCTGTGGAGAGAAAATGGCGCTGGTGAGTGCTGAGGGAGAAGCCCCGCCCCCTCGGCGGCGGGCTTCTGTCCTGCTCAAACTTAGTAAAATATGGCGGGGGCTCTTTTATATACATGTACAGAGCCCACCTGTACATGTATATAGGCTTTTTGCCATGCAGAGGTTTATATTGCTGCCCAGGGCGCCCCCCCCCCCCCCCCCCCCCTGCGCCCTGCACCCTTACAGTGACCGGATTGTGTGAGGTGTATGGGAGCAATGACGCACAGCTGCAGTGCTGTGCGTTACCTCAGTGAAGCTGAAGGCTTCTGCCGCCTGAGACGTCTTCTAACTTCTGTACTTCTGGCTCTGTGAGGAGAACGGCGGCGCGGCTCCGGGGGTGGACGGCTGGACGCCCAGTAAGAACCTGGAGAACCCCCTCTGGAGCTAATGGTGTCCAGTAGCCGAGGAAGCAGAGCCTATCTTTGACAAGAAGGTCTGCTCCTCTCTCCTCAGTCCCTCGATGCAGGGAGCCTGTTGCCAGCAGTGCTCCCTGTGAAAAAGTAGTAAAAAGTAGAAAGAAAAATCCAAACAAAAATGCTTTCAGGCAGAGAACTCTGGAGAGCTCTCTGCAGTGCACCCATCTTGCTCTGGGCACAGTGTAAAACTGATGTCTGGAGGAGGGGCATAGAGGGAGGAGCCAGTGCACACCCAGAATCCAAAGCTTTCTTAAAGTGCCCTATCTCCTGCGGAGCCCGTCTATTCCCCATGGTCCTTACGGAGTCCCAGCATCCTCAAGGACGTTAGAGAAAACAAAAAAAACACCACCACCTCTCGGAGGGGAGATGCAGGTGGCCATTAGGGGGGTCATTCTGACCCGGTCGCATGCTGCAGTTTATCGCAGCGGTGCGATCGGGTCAGAACTGCGCCATCGGGCCGCTACGATCACCTCTGCCTGACAAGCAGAGGCGGTCGCTGGGCGGGGGGTGGCGGAACAGTACGTTTGGCTGCCGTTTCGTAGGCACGGTCCGGCAAACGCAGGCATGGCCGTAACGATCGGGGGGCGGGCCGCAGCAGCTGCGTGACATCACATGCAGCCGCTGCGGTCCGGGGAGCGATGAGTAGCTTCCGGCCAGCACGCTAAAGCTGTGCTGGTTTGGAGCTACTCTTGAAGTGCAAAGGCATCGTCGCTGTGCGATGCCTTTGCACTTCTGCGGGAAGGGAAGGGCGGCACTGACATGCGGGGCGGTATAGCCCTATGCTGGGCGTCCCCCCGCATGTCAGTGTGAATGGTCGTAGCTGTGCTAAATTTAGCACAGCTACGATCATCTCAGAATGACCCCCTAGGTGGGCTGGGGTGGATTGCATCATTATACATATACAGAGACAAGGGACAACACTAAAGAACTTTTAAGGTGAAAAAGTATATTGTAAACAAAGTCACAACATTTTGTGACTTTGTTCGCAGTATACTTTCACTTTCAAATCCTTGAGTGGCAACCATTCTTTCTGCCTATGTATACACGCTAGCCGGCATGTTTGGGATTGAGGCCAATTTCACGTTTTCGCCAAGTGCCGAGATATGCATCTTCAATTCTGCATATGGGGTCTGGTGGGGATATTTAATGATATGTGTATACATACATATATACACACACATACATATAGTTGTTTGCTCCTTATTGTTGTGTTCCATTCCACCATCTGTAAGTTCATTACTGCCCCCCCCCCCTCTCCACCTCCACATTGTGCCCCAGTGCCTGTGTTTTCCCTATTATGGTATTTACAAATGCAAACCACCCATCGGGCTGTAAGTTCTGCACTGTCTGTGGTCCAACAGAACCCCCATGGGTTACTTACCTAAAAGTGGTTCCTCTTACAGGCGGCAGCAGCATTACAGCAACGCTGCTGGGGGCCGACATGTAGTCGGTGCTGCTTGCTGCTGGAGAACCGGAATGTATGGGTCTGGAGGAGGTGCATCAGGGCTATGAGAAGCGGACATAGCCCCCCCCCCCCCCCCCTCCCCGGATTCACAGTTACATCCGCCCCTAGGTGCCTTCACATAACTTGATGTTACACGTGTCCGCACAGAGGAAACACTGAGACACTCACTATGTGATACAGCCTGACTGCACCTGAATAGACCCGCAGCAGTGACCAGTGCAGTGTAAAAGTAGGAGGCCACATTCATATCCTCCAGTTTTTTGTTAGATTAATTCAGGGGCGCCCTCCAGAGGACGGCGCCCCTAGGCAGTGCCTAAGGCTGCCTAATGGTAGAGCCGGCCCAGCCTCCAGCCCACACAAAGCTGAAATTTATCAGTGTAATCTAGCAGTGTACTTTTAATCACTCCCAGTTGTTTAATTTGCACATTTTGAGCAAGAAATACGCTCGGCCAAGATGCTAATTTTGCTTTAATAAAATGGATGGGTTGAATGATTTTTTGTGGCCATTTCTTAGTTATAACTTTAACCCTCTGAGTCTGAACACAAGATTGTCACACAGTCACTGCTGAGACATTTTCCCTACAGAGATTGCCAGCTAAGCTTTATTCTATGGGGGGTATTCAATTCAAGTTGGAGCTGCCGTATTGTCGGGAAGACATTTCTGTCTTTTTTAGGTCGGATAGTGTTCCGACCTATTCAATTGGGCTGCCATTTTTCCAACAGGTCGACAATTCAGATTTTTCGGAAAAAACGTGGATTGGTGGAGTAGCCGTGGATCCACGTGTTTTGTCAGATTCGCAGCCAAATCCGCCAGGTTTTAGCCCTGTTTCCGACAATGTCAATCCGACTTTAAAAAAAGTAGGATTGACATTGTCGAGAACGGACAAATCCTGTCGGATTTAGCCGCTAATTGAATACTAAAATGTCGGATCCTTTCCGTCGGAAAGGATCCGACATCAGTTGAATACCCCCGTATATCGGCCCTCATTCCGAGTTGATCGGTCGCAAGGCGAATTTAGCAGAGTTACACACGCTAAGCCGCCGCCTACTGGGAGTGAATCTTAGCTTCTTAAAATTGCGACCGATGTATTCGCAATATTGCGATTACTAACTACTTAGCAGTTTCAGAGTAGCTCCAGACTTACTCTGCCTGTGCGATCAGTTCAGTGCTTGTCGTTCCTGGTTGACGTCACAAACACACCCAGCGTTCGCCCAGGCACTCCCACCGTTTCCCCGGCCACTCCTGCGTTTTTTCCGGAAACGGTAGCGTTTTCAGCCACACGCCCCTGAAACGCCGTGTTTCCGCCCAGTAACACCCATTTCCTGTCAATCACATTACGATCGCCGGAGCGAAGAAAAAGCCGTGAGTAAAATTACTTTCATCATAGTAAAGTTACTTGGCGCAGTCGCAGTGCGAACATTGCGCATGCGTACTAAGCGGATTTTCACTGCGATGCGATGAAAAATACCGAGCGAACAACTCGGAATGAGGGCCATCACCAGCCGTATTACCAGACTGATGGATCTCAAAACCCGCTAACGATATTTATGTTTTCAGTTCCAGTGCAAAACTTTGCATACTGTAGTAGACATTTATGAGCAAAGTGCAGAATAAAGTTGCATTTGCACAAACTAAAGTGCATCTATTTTGTTTGTAAAATCCTTTATCGTCTTCAGCTACACACTGATGTAATATCAGATGCCGCCACTAGGTGGGAGTCACAGTTCCTTGAGCAGCATGAGACGTGTCACTGGTATAAGTTTGTTTTTGTGTGAGGGAAAAACACTGATTTTAGTCTTGCATCTTGTTTAAGCTGTTTACAAGTAACAATAGGTGTCAGAGAACATATGGGGAAGTAATTAGATCAAACAACACTTAATCATTTAATCTGCGCGTCTCATCGCTACACACGCTAAGCAGCAGTTGTTGGAATATGTTTACGCTTAATAAGACGCGCGGAGGAAAGATTTGTCACAATTTACGGCAGCGGACTCCTGATTCAGCAGTACATTTAATCTCTTAATGATCTTATGACAGCGGTTATTTTCAGCGTTACATTAAAACTTGCTTCTCTAGTGGTTTTCAGAAGTAGACTATGAGAAATAGGACAGCTCCTTTGTAAAGTGTTCATGTAGATCCACGTTTGCTGCTGTGATTGCTCAGCAGAGTTGACTCCGGCTGGATGTGAGATGCTGAACGTAACCATAAATCTCCAGGCTGTGCGCGCACTATGACTCTTTTGTGGTTCATTTTATCCAGTTATAGGGTAAGAACTTAAAAATCTTCTGGTTTCCAGCTGCTAAAATCCTGCAGACCACATCAGAAATGTGCAGTACACAATGGGCCTAATTCAGACCTGATCGCAGTAGCAAATTTGTTAGCAAATGGGCAAAACCATGTGCACTGCAGGGGAGGCAGATTTAACATGTGCAGAGAGCGTTAGATTTGGGTGGGGTGTGTTCAATCCAGTGCCGTTTCTTGCGGCGGGCGAGCCGTGCAACCGAACGGGGGCGCCCGCCGCGGCACTTTGCAGTTCCCGGTTTCCCTGTCCTCCGTCTTTCCGAGTACTCTTGCTCGGGGGGCGGAGTTTCGTGGAATGACGCGGTTGCGTCGTGACGTCACGACGCATTCGTGTCATTCCACGAAACTCCGCCCCCCAAGCAGGAGTACTAGGGAAGACGGAGGAGGGCTGGAAGGAGGAGGCGCGAGGAAGCTTGAAGGAGGAGGCGCGAGGAAGGAGAGACGGCCAACCCGCAGAGCAGGAAGATCCTTCATATGTAAGTTGTCTCTCTCTCTCGCCCCCTCTCTCTCCCTTCCTTCCCCCCCACTTGACACTTGCCTGCCACACTGTGTAAAATTTGGATTCTTGCCTGCGGCACTGTGTAATTGGGAACACTTGCCTGCTGCACTATGTAATCCGGCACACTTACCTGCCGTAATGTGTAAATTGGGGACACTTGCCTGCTGCATTGTGTAAATTAAGGACACTTGCCTGCTGCACTGTGTAATTGGGGACACTTGCCTGCTGCACTGTGTAATTGGGGACACTTGCCTGCTGCACTGTGTAATTGGGGACACTTGCCTGCTGCACTGTGTAATTGGGGACACTTGCCTGCTGCACTGTGTAATTGGGGACACTTGCCTGCTGCACTGTGTAATTGGGGACACTTGCCTGCCATAATGTGTAAAATGGGGACACTTGCCTGCCGTACTGTGTAAATTGGGGACACTTGCCTGCTGCACTGTGTAATTGGGGACACTTGCCTGCCATAATGTGTAAAATGGGGACACTTGCCTGCGGCACTGTGTAATTGGGGACACTTGCCTGCTGCACTGTGTAATTGGGGACACTTGCCTGCCATAATGTGTAAAATGGGGACACTTGCCTGCCGTACTGTGTAATTGGGGACACTTGCCTGCTGCACTGTGTAATTGGGGACACTTGCCTGCTGCACTGTGTAATTGGGGACACTTGCCTGCTGCACTGTGTAATTGGGGACACTTGCCTGCTGCACTGTGTAATTGGGGACACTTGCCTGCCGTACTGTGTAAATTGGGGACTCTTGCTTGCCGCAATGTGTAAAATGGGGACTCTTGCCTGCATACTGTGTAAAATGGGGACACATGCCTGCCGCAATGTGTAAAATGGGGACTCTTGCCTGCCGTAATGTGTAAAATGGGGACTCTTGCCTGCCTACTGTGTAAAATGGGGACACGTGCCTGCCGCACTAAGTAAAATGGGGACATGTGCCTGCGTAATGTGTAAAATGGAGACTCTTGCCTACCGTAGTGTGTAAAATGGGGCCTTTTTTTCCCCCTGTGGTGGCCGTGATATCAGATGAGGCCACGCCCATTTTAATGAGACCACACACCCTTGTCGGCATTTTTTTGTTTTTAGATCTATGGGGGGGGGGGGGGGGGGGCGCATTTTGAAATCTCGCACTGGGAGCCAAATTGGCTAGAAACAGCCCTGGTTCAATCTGCAATCTAATTTGCAGTGTAAAAATAGTGATATTGGGGGTAATTCTGAGTTGATCGCAGCAGGAACATTGTTAGCAGTTGGGCAAAACCATGGGGGTCATTCCGAGTTGTTCGCTCGGTAAAAATCTTCGCATCGCAGCGATTTTCCGCTTAATGCGCATGCGCAATGTTCGCACTGCGACTGCGCCAAGTAAATTTGCTATGCACTTAGTAATTTTACTCACGGCTTTTTCATCGTTCTGGCGATCGTAATGTGATTGACAGGAAATGGGTGTTACTGGGCGGAAACAGGCCGTTTTATGGGCGTGTGGGAAAAAACGCTACCGTTTCCGGAAAAAACGCAGGAGTGGCCGGAGAAACGGAGGAGTGTCTGGGCGAACGCTGGGTGTGTTTGTGACGTCAAACCAGGAACGACAAGCACTGAAATGATCGCAGATGCCGAGTAAGTCTGGAGCTACTCAGAAACTGCTACGAGGTGTGTAATCGCAATATTGCGAATACATCGTTCGCAATTTTAAGATGCTAAGATTCACTCCCAGTAGGCGGCGGCTTAGCATGAGCAAATCTGCTAAAATCCGCTTGCGAGCGAACAACTCGGAATGAGGGCCCATGTGCACTGCAGGAAGGGCAGATATAACATGTGCAGAGAGAGTTAGATTTGGGTGTGGTGTGTTCAATCTGGAATCTAAATTGCAGTGTAAAAATAAAGCAGCCAGTATTTACCCTGCACAGAAACAAAATAACCCACCCAAATCTAACTCTCTCTGCACATGTTACATCTGCCCCACCTGCACTGCACATGGTTTTGCCCAACTGCTAAAAAAATTCCTGCTGCGATCAACTTGGAATTAACCCCCATGTGCACTGCAGGGGGGGCAGATATAACATGTGCAGAGAGAGTTAGATTTGGGTGGGGTGTGTTCAAACTGAAATCTAAATTGCAGTGTAAAAATAAAGCAGCCAGTATTTACCCTGCACAGAAATAGAATAACCCACCCAAATCTAACTCTCTCTACACATGTTATATCTGCCTCCCCTGCAGTGCACATGGTTTTGCCCAACTGCTAACAAAATTCCTGCTGCGAACTTGGAATTATCCCCCATGTGCACTGCAGGGGTGCCGGGCAGATATAACATGAGCAGAGAGAGATAGATTAGGGTGGGTTATTTTGTTTCTGTGCAGGGTAAATACTGGCTGCTTTATTTTTACACTGCAATTTAGATTTCAGTTTGAACACACCCCACCCAAATCTAACTCTCTCTGCACATGTTATATCTATCCCCCCCCTGCAGTGCACATGGGGGGTAATTCCAAGTTGATCGCAGCAGGAAATCCCCCCCCCCCCCCGCAGTGCACATGGTTTTACCCAACTGCTAACAAATTTGCTGCTGCGATCAACTCTGAATTACCCCAATATCACTCCCTGTTTTCTTCCTTTGGCTTAGACCATGGTTTGGATGCTACAGGTAGTGTGTACTTACGCAGATCAGCTCAGCTGAAGGTGACTTCCAATTTCTCCAGTTGGGCTGGGTGTGGATCATAGAGTCGACCACTATTGGTCAACAGTAACTAAAATAGGTCGACACAAGAATTAGGTCAACATGAGTTTAAAAAAAAAAAATTGGTGTCGTTATCTTTGTAGACTGACTGGGAACCCCAACTAGTGCACCGTGTCCCCTCGCATGGCGAGCGAAAGTCCATGTGAATCGTTAAGTATGGAAAAGTAAAAAAAAAATGAAAAAAATAAGATTTTAAACCTACCGGTAAATCTTTTTCTCCTAGTCTGTAGAGGATGCTGGGGACTCCGTAAGGACCATGGGGTATAGACATGGGCACTCTAAGACCTTTAATGGGCGTGAACTGGCTCCTCCCTCTATGCCCCTCCTCCAGACTCCAGTTATAGGAACTGTGCCCAGAGGAGAAAGACATTTCGATGAAAAGGATTTTGTTAGTCAAGGGTGGGACACATACCAGCTCACACTACAAACACACCGTACAACATGGTATATAAGTAAACCAGTTAACAGTATGAACAACAACAGAAAACAGCAACAACCTGATTTCAACAGCAACACAACCTGTGTGTACCTTATCAATAACTATGTACAATTATTGCAGATTTCAGTCCGCACTAGGACGGGCGCTCAGCATCCTCTACGGTCTAGGAGAAAAAGATTTACCGGTAGGTTTAAAATCTTATTTTCTCTTACGTCCTAGAGGATGCTGGGGACTCCGTAAGGACCATGGAGTTTATACCAAAGCTCCAGACCGGGCGGGAGAGTGCGGATGACTCTGCAGCACCGATTGAGCAAACATGAGGTCCTCATCAGCCAGGGTATCAAACTTGTAGAACTTTGCAAAAGTGTTTGACCCCGACCAAGTAGCTGCTCGGCAAAGCTGTAATGCCGAGACGCCTCGGGCAGCCGCCCAAGATGAGCCCACCTTCCTAGTGGAATGGGCCTTTACCGATTTTGGTAACAGCAATCCAGCCGTAGAATGAGCCTGCTGAATCGTGTTACAGATCCAGCGTGCAATAGTCTGCTTGGAATCTTGTTGGCCGCATACAGGACAAACAGTGCCTCTGTTTTCCTAATATGAGCCGTTCTGGCTACATAGATTTTTAAAGCCCTGACCACATCAAGGGACTTGGAATCCTCCAAGACATCCGTAGCCACCAGCACCACAATAGGTCGGTTCATGTGACACAACGAAACCACCTTGGGTAGAAATTGAGGACGAGTTCTCAATTCCGCTCTATCTACATGGAAAATCAGATAGGGGCTCTTGTGAGACAAGGCCGCCAATTCTGATACCCGCCTTGCCGAAGCCAAGGCCAATAACATGACCACTTTCCAAGTGAGAAAATTTCAAGTCAACAGTTTGAAGAGGTTCAAACCAATGTGATTTAAGGAACTGTAACACCACGTTAAGGTCCCATGGTGCCACTGGGGGCGCAAAAGGAGGTTAGATGTGCAGTACTCCCTTCACAAAAGTCTGCACTTCTGGAAGAGAAGCCAATTCCTTCTGAAAGAATATTGATAATGCCGAAATTTGCACCTTAATGGAGCCTAACTTCAGGCCCATATCCCCTCCTGTCTGTAGAAAATGGAGAAAACAACCCAGCTGGAAATCCTCCGTAGGAGCATTCTTGGATTCACACCAAGACACATACTTCCTCCAGATACGGTGATAGTTCTTCGCCGTTACCTCTTTCCTAGCTTTAAGTAGAGTAGGGATGACTTCCCCTGGAATAACTTTCCTAGCTAGGATCTGGCGTTCAACCGCCATGCCGTCAAACGTAATCATGGTAAGTCCTGGAACACACACGGCCCCTGTTGTAACAGGTCCTCTCTGAGAGGAAGAGGCCAATGGTCATCCGTGAGCATTTCCTGAAGATCTGGATACCAGGCCCTTCGAGGCCAATCTGGAACAATGAGTATCGTCTGAACCTTTGTTCTTATTATTATTCTCAATATTTTCGAGATGAGCGGAAGTGGAGGGAACACACGTTTCTGGGACCCTGACGGGTTCTGAGACACAGCAATATCCATGGATTGACTCCATGCTTGGTTCTGAGACTCAGCTTTGTCCAATCTTTTATGAAATAAAGCCACACTTGCATTCAAAACATTCCACATGTCTACCCAATCAGCAGTCGGCGGTGCCGACGCAGTCACTATCACATTTTGCTCCTCTTCCTCCCTCGAATAGCCCTCCGCCTCAGACATGTCAACACACACGTACTGACACCCCCACACACACTGAATTATAGGGGACAGACCCACAAGGAGGTCCTTTGGAAAGACAAAGAGGAAGTTTGCCAGCTCACACCCAATGCCGCCACAGTCTGAAATATAACAATACCCCAGACCTGTATAGCGCGTTTTATATATATAATATATATATCAAATCAACACCAAATATTGTGCCCCCCCCCTCGTTTTGTACCCTGTTACTTGCAGATATCAGGGCAGGGTCCAGGAGCAGCGTCTCTGCAGCCAGGCTGTGGAGAAAATGGTGCTGGTTAGAGCTGAGTGACGAAGCCCTGCCCCCTCGACGGCGGGCTTCGGTCCCGCTAATATTTATACTGGCGGGGGTTTTAAATACCCTGTAATGCAGTGTATGTAGGTTGCCAGTCGTTTTTATGAGGTACTCCTTGCTGCCCAGGGCGCCCCCCCTGCGCCCTGCACCCTTGCAGTGCCTAGTGTGTGTGCGGGAGCAAAGGCGCGCAGCGCAACCGCTGTGCGGTACCTTCCGAAGCTCTGATGTCTTCTGCCGCCTGTGAAGTCTTCTTTCTTCCTATACTCACCCTGCTTCTATCTTCCGGCTCTGTGAGGAGGACGGCGGCGCGGCTCCGCGAACGAACAGCTAGACGACACCAGTGTTCAGACCCTATGGAGCTAATGGTGTCCAGTAGCCTAAGAAGCAGAGCCCATCAGTCCAGGAAAGTGGGTCAGCTTCTCTCTCCTCAGTCCCACGAAGCAGGGAGTCTGTTGCCAGCAGGTCTCCCTGAACATAAAAAACCTAACAAAGTCTATTTTCTAGAGAAACTCGGTAGAGCTCCCCTAGTGTGTGCCCAGTCTCCTCTGGGCACAGGATCTAACTGGAGTCTGGAGGAGGGGCATAGAGGGAGGAGCCAGTTCACGCCCATTAAAGGTCTTAAAGTGCCCATGTCTCCTGCGGAGCCCGTCTATACCCCATGGTCCTTACGGAGTCCCCAGCATCCTCTAGGACAGGCATGTCCAACCTGCGGCCCTCCAGCTGTTGAGAAACTACACATCCCAGCATGCCCTGACACAGCTTTAGCATTCTCTGACAGCAAAACAGTGTCAGGGCATGCTGGGATATGTAGTTTCACAACAGCTGGAGGGCCGCAGGTTGGACATGCCTGCTCTAGGACGTAAGAGAAATTGTGAAAAACTCATGTCGACCTAGTCATGTTGACCTAGGGACCATGTCGACGTAGAAACCATGTCAACCTAATGCATGTCGACCAATAGTGGTCGACCTAATGCATGTCGATCTAGAGACCGGATATCGTTGTGCTTCTCATGGAAATCCTGTACACTGCATGTTGGCAGGAGTGGGGCAGTAGATTTCAAATTATAAGGTTAGTAGAAGCTACAGGGCAACAGTCCCTATGTATGCATTTACTGGGACTTAGGGGAACATTTACTAAGCCGTGATAAGAGCGGAGAGGTGAGCCAGTGGAGAAATTTCCCCATCAACCAATCAGCAGCTCTGTATCATTTTATAGTATGGAAATTATAGATGTTACTTCAGTGCTGATTGGTTGCCATGGGCAACTTCTCCACTCTCACTTCTTAGTAAATGTACCCCATCGATCCACAACAGTTGGGGATCCACGGGTCACTTAAGCCCATACTTGCCTACCTGACCCTCTCCATGAGGGAGAAAATGCTCTGTTCCTGGACTTTCCTGGTAATGTATGATTGCCATCACCTGTGGTGAAACACCCTTTCTTATCAATTAACTAGCTCACCACAGGTGATGGCAATCATACATTACCAGGAATGTCCAGGAACAGAGCATTTTCTCCCTCATGGAGAGGGTCAGGTAGGCAAGTATGCCTAAGCCTATCCATACAACAAAGGCATGGGGATGGCAGTCAATGTCTCCTCTGAGGTCCATAGGCTGCTCCTCACCTGGCAACAAAGTGGGCAGATTGGGATTTAATTTATCTTGACTGCCTACACCAAAGGCATGGCACAGGGGAGCCCGGAGATTAGCTTTGGAATAGTCTACTACAGAGGTTCCCAAACACGGTCCTCAAGGCACCCCAACAGTCCAGGATTTAGGTATAGCCATGGCTCAGCACAGATGGTTAAATCAAATTGACTGAGGTGCTGATTAAGTCACCTGTGGCCAAGCATGGATACATTTAAAGCCTGGACCGTTGGGGTGCCTTGAGGACCGCGTTTGGGAACCTCTGGTCTACTAGCATACCTGGGGAGTTGGAATATTCCCTGAAGGACCACCATGACCTCTGTACCACCTCTAAATCTGAATCTGAGTACGGAGCCCCATGGACTGGGGAGGGACGGGTAACTCAGTCCACATAGCTTAAAATTTATTAAGTGATTCCTGTAACAATACATACATTTTCACTTATGTAAAATCATCTTAGGTTTCTGGAAGGGGGCAATTTTAAAATATATGGGAGATTTTAGAGAGCGGAGAGATTTTACAGCTGAACTCTAAATCGTAGTGTAGAAATAAATCAGTCCAGCACTTGTATGCTACATGCAAAATCAAACAGTATTTACTCTGTATAAAAAAGAAAAACATAAACACTGTACATTTACTCCCTTCCCTTGTATCATACCATGGTCTGTCCAATTTACATTTTCTCTTCTGCTAGAATTGCTCCTAATCCTAAACATATTTCGGCATTTTTGCATATTTCAGTTCAAATGAATAATTTTACTGTATATTTTTAATTGAAGCACTCTTATAGCCTCCATAGGCTGACCACTTGGCTATGCCCCTCAACATACTAGCCCCCCCCCCCCCCAATCATGTGGGTTCATTGGTCAGCCCAGTTGGCCATTTAAGGTTTAGTCCAGGCATTCCCAACCTCGGTCCTCAAGGCACACAAACAGTCCAGGTTTTAGTGATAGCCATGCTTGAGCACAGGTGACTTAATTAGGACCTCAGCGCTTCACTTTTTCCACATTTTGTTATGTTACAGCCTTATTCCAAAATGGAATACATTATTTTTTTCCCCTCAAAATTTAACACACATTACCCTATAATGACAATGTGAAAAAAGTTTTTTCGAGATTGTTGCAAATTTATCACAAATAAAAACTAAGAAACTCAACTAAATTTACCACAGGTGGACTCCAATTAAGCCGTAGGAACATCTCAAGGGTTCCGGTATGAATGGTCGGCCATGTTATGGTCAACAGTCATTAGGTTGACCACTATTGGACGACATTGGCATGGTCGACATGGACAAATGGTCAACACATGAAAGGTTGACACATGAAAAGGTCGACATGAGGTTTTTTTAAAACTTTTTTGGGTGTCGTTTTCTGCATAAAGTGACGGGGAAGCCCAATTAGTGCACCGCGTCCACTCACATGGCTCACTTCGCTTGCCATGCTTCGGGCAAGGTGCCTCGCTCCGCTGCACTCGGCACAGTTTACCGTTCCCAATCGCAGTCAGCGTGGATCGTAAAGTATGGAAAAGTTTCCCAAAATAAAAAAATTTGAAAAACTCATGTTGACCTTTTCACGTGTCGACCTTTCATGTGACGACCATTTTCATGTGTCGACCATGTGTCCATGTCGCCCATGTCAATGTCGACCAATAGCGGTCGACCTAATGACTGTCGACCATAACATGGTCAACCATCCAAATGGATACTATCTCAAGGATGATCCGTGGAAACAGGATGCACCTGAGCTCAATTTTGAGCTTCATGGCAAAGGCTGGGAATACTTATGTACATGTGATTTTTTATTTTTTTATTTTTAATAAATTTGCAAAAATCTCAAAAAAACTTTTTTCACGTTGTCATTATGGGGTATTGTGTGTAGAATTTGTAGGGGGGAAATATATATATATATATACACACAGTGGTGCAAGTAGAAAAGAAATGTTAGCTGTACTGTGTGCACGCGCCTAAGGCGCTTGCATGGCAAAAATGGGTGTGGCCACATGCCACATGGGGCGTGGTCAATAAAAATTGGGGCGTAATACACATATGACCCAAATAGTGCAGTGCCAGATACACATATTCCCCCACAGTGCCAGATATGCCCGCACAGTGCCAGAGACACACATGCCCCCACGGTGCAAGATACAAATATGCCCCCACAGTGCCAGATATGCCCCCATGGTGCTAGATATGCCCCCACAGTGCCAGAAACACATATGCCCCCACAGTGCCAGATATGCCCCCACATTGCCAGATACACATGTCCCAACAATACTAGATATGCCCCCACAGTGCCAGATACACATATTCCCCCACAGTGCCAGATATGCCCTCATAGTGCCAGATATGCCCCCACATTGCCAAATACACATACCCTCACAGTGCTAGATATGCCCCCACAGTGCCAGATACACATATTCCCCCACAGTGCCAGATATGCCCTCATAGTGCCAGATATGCCCCCACATTGCCAAATACACATACCCTCACAGTGCTAGATATGCCCCCACTGTGCCAGATACACATATTCCCCCACGTTGCCAGATATGTCCCCACATTGCCAAATACACATGCCCCCACAGTGCTAGATATGCCCCCACAGTGCCAGATACACATATTCCCCCACATTGCCAGATATGTCCCCACATTGCCAGATACACATGCCCCCACATTGCCAGATATGCCCCCATGGTGCTAGATATGCCCCCACAGTGCCAGAAACACATATGCCCCCACAGTGCCAGATATGCCCCCACATTGCCAGATACACATGTCCCAACAATACTAGATATGCCCCCACAGTGCCAGATACACATATTCCCCCACAGTGCCAGATATGCCCTCATAGTGCCAGATATGCCCCCACATTGCCAAATACACATACCCTCACAGTGCTAGATATGCCCCCACAGTGCCAGATACACATATTCCCCCACAGTGCCAGATATGCCCTCATAGTGCCAGATATGCCCCCACATTGCCAAATACACATACCCTCACAGTGCTAGATATGCCCCCACTGTGCCAGATACACATATTCCCCCACGTTGCCAGATATGTCCCCACATTGCCAAATACACATGCCCCCACAGTGCTAGATATGCCCCCACAGTGCCAGATACACATATTCCCCCACATTGCCAGATATGTCCCCACATTGCCAGATACACATGCCCCCACATTGCCAGATATGCCCCCATGGTGCTAGATATGCCCCCACAGTGCCAGAAACACATATGCCCCCACAGTGCCAGATATGCCCCCACATTGCCAGATACACATGTCCCAACAATACTAGATATGCCCCCACAGTGCCAGATACACATATTCCCCCACAGTGCCAGATATGCCCTCATAGTGCCAGATATGCCCCCACATTGCCAAATACACATACCCTCACAGTGCTAGATATGCCCCCACAGTGCCAGATACACATATTCCCCCACAGTGCCAGATATGCCCTCATAGTGCCAGATATGCCCCCACATTGCCAAATACACATACCCTCACAGTGCTAGATATGCCCCCACTGTGCCAGATACACATATTCCCCCACGTTGCCAGATATGTCCCCACATTGCCAAATACACATGCCCCCACAGTGCTAGATATGCCCCCACAGTGCCAGATACACATATTCCCCCACATTGCCAGATATGTCCCCACATTGCCAGATACACATGCCCCCACATTGCCAGATATGCCCCCACATTGCCATATACACATGCCCCCACGGTGCCAGATATGCCCCCACAGTGCTGGATATGCCCCCACAGTGCCAGATACACATATTCCCCCACATTGCCAGATACACATGTCCCCAGAGTGCCAGATGCGCTCTCATAGTGCCAGATATGCCCCCACAGTGCTAGATATGCCCCCACAGTGCCAGATATGCCCCCACATTGCCAAATACACATACCCTCACAGTGCTAGATATGCCCCCACAGTGCCAGATACACATATTCCCCCACAGTGCCAGATATGCCCTCATAGTGCCAGATATGCCCCCACATTGCCAAATACACATACCCTCACAGTGCTAGATATGCCCCCACTGTGCCAGATACACATATTCCCCCACGTTGCCAGATATGTCCCCACATTGCCAAATACACATGCCCCCACAGTGCTAGATATGCCCCCACAGTGCCAGATACACATATTCCCCCACATTGCCAGATATGTCCCCACATTGCCAGATACACATGCCCCCACATTGCCAGATATGCCCCCACATTGCCATATACACATGCCCCCACGGTGCCAGATATGCCCCCACAGTGCTGGATATGCCCCCACAGTGCCAGATACACATATTCCCCCACATTGCCAGATACACATGTCCCCAGAGTGCCAGATGCGCTCTCATAGTGCCAGATATGCCCCCACAGTGCTAGATATGCCCCCACAGTGCCAGATATGCCCCCACATTGCCAAATACACATACCCTCACAGTGCTAGATATGCCCCCACTGTGCCAGATACACATATTCCCCCACGTTGCCAGATATGTCCCCACATTGCCAAATACACATGCCCCCACAGTGCTAGATATGCCCCCACAGTGCCAGATACACATATTCCCCCACATTGCCAGATATGTCCCCACATTGCCAGATACACATGCCCCCACATTGCCAGATATGCCCCCACATTGCCATATACACATGCTCCCACGGTGCCAGATATGCCCCCACAGTGCTGGATATGCCCCCACAGTGCCAGATACACATATTCCCCCACATTGCCAGATACACATGCCCCCACGGTGCCAGATATGCCCTGATAGTGCCAGATATGCCCCCACAGTGCTAGATATGCCCCCACAGTGCCAGATACACATATTCCCCCACATTGCCAGATACACATGTCCCCAGAGTGCCAGATGCGCTCTCATAGTGCCAGATATGCCCCCACAGTGCTAGATATGCCCCCACAGTGCCAGTTTAGATATCTTTACCCGCATGTTGCCAGGGGTTTCATATGCATCGCCAGTGGTTTTTCATATGTTGTGTCATGCTTGTTCCCAGGGGTTTATGCTCTGGGATCCATGCTCGTTGCCTAGGGAATGCCCGATGCCTAGGGGTAGCTAGGGATGGCCACGGACCATCGATGTTATCCATCAATGGTGACCATCGATGGATAACCCACCGATGGCCATCCCAAGTATTTGCATTTGCTGGCGGGCACTAGCCCGCCAGCACTATAATGCTCTCCCATCCCCTCCTCTTCCTCCTTGGTAGCGGTGGACTTCTCTCCCTCCCTCCTCCCCTGTACTCTGTGTGGCTGGCGGCGTTTTCCGAAATGACGTGATTGCGTCATCCACCGGGCCGGCCGAGCGGAGTAAGGAGGAGTAGTAGGAGGAGGAGGGAGGGGGAGAGAGAAGCCCACCGCTGTCAAAAGGCCCAAAGCCAGCGGCATTTCACCTCTTCACTGGCATGCCACTGAAGAGGTGAAATGCAGCTGGCTTTGGGACCCTTGACAGCGGTGTGCCCCAGTGCAAGGCACAGGCGGTAGTTCCGCCGCTGGCTGTAACATAAAAAAATGTGGAAAAAGCGAAGCGGTGTGAATGCTTTCCGGATGCACTGTATTTTGATGTAACCATCTGTGCTGAAACCTGGATATCACTATCACTAAAAGTGCTAAGAGTCAGTATCAATATAGACACAGTTCCCACTGTTGGCAGAGTGTATTGGAATTGCCTGGTGCAGTGACGTCAGTACACACACATAATGACTTAAACAGTAATGCAGGTTTATTCAGTGAACACAGGTGACTCAGATGTAATTCTGATATAGGCAATTAGTGGCCCTTATATTACACAAGGTAACAGCAGTGGTAGCGATACTTATCAGGAGTTGTGGTGAGGGATGGAGGACTGCACAGCCATGCAGCCTGACTCCCGCTGTAGAGAAGATGCGGTGCCCGGCTCAGCGTCAGCTCCAGAGCCGCAATCCATGCAATGGAACTCTGTTAGTCTCTGTAGCTGAAATCTACTCCCAGTCTCAGCTCTACACTAGAGATGAGCGCCTGAAATTTTTCGGGTTTTGTGTTTTGGTTTTGGGTTCGGTTCCGCGGCCGTGTTTTGGGTTCGAACGCGTTTTGGCAAAACCTCACCGAATTTTTTTTGTCGGATTCGGGTGTGTTTTGGATTCGGGTGTTTTTTTCCAAAAACACTAAAAAACAGCTTAAATCATAGAATTTGGGGGTCATTTTGATCCCAAAGTATTATTAACCTCAAAAACCATAATTTACACTCATTTTCAGTCTATTCTGAATACCTCACACCTCACAATATTATTTTTAGTCCTAAAATTTGCACCGAGGTCGCTGTGTGAGTAAGATAAGCGACCCTAGTGGCCGACACAAACACCGGGCCCATCTAGGAGTGTCACTGCAGTGTCACGCAGGATGTCCCTTCCAAAAAACCCTCCCCAAACAGCACATGACGCAAAGAAAAAAAGAGGCGCAATGAGGTAGCTGTGTGAGTAAGATTAGCGACCCTAGTGGCCGACACAAACACCGGGCCCATCTAGGAGTGGCACTGCAGTGTCACGCAGGATGGCCCTTCCAAAAAACCCTCCCCAAACAGCACATGACGCAAAGAAAAAAAGAGGCGCAATGAGGTAGCTGTGTGAGTAAGATTAGCGACCCTAGTGGCCGACACAAACACCGGGCCCATCTAGGAGTGGCACTGCACTGTCACGCAGGATGGCCCTTCCAAAAAACCCTCCCCAAACAGCACATGACGCAAAGAAAAAAAGAGGCGCAATGAGGTAGCTGACTGTGTGAGTAAGATTAGCGACCCTAGTGGCCGACACAAACACCGGGCCCATCTAGGAGTGGCACTGCAGTGTCACGCAGGATGTCCCTTCCAAAAAACCCTCCCCAAACAGCACATGACGCAAAAAAAAAAAGAGGCGCAATGAGGTAGCTGTGTGAGTAAGATTAGCGACCCTAGTGGCCGACACAAACACCGGGCCCATCTAGGAGTGGCACTGCAGTGTCACGCAGGATGGCCCTTCCAAAAAACCCTCCCCAAACAGCACATGACGCAAAGAAAAAAAGAGGCGCAATGAGGTAGCTGTGTGAGTAAGATTAGCGACCCTAGTGGCCGACACAAACACCGGGCACATCTAGGAGTGGCACTGCAGTGTCACGCAGGATGTCCCTTCCAAAAAACCCTCCCCAAACAGCACATGACGCAAAGAAAAAAAGAGGCGCAATGAGGTAGCTGACTGTGTGAGTAAGATTAGCGACCCTAGTGGCCGACACAAACACCGGGCCCATCTAGGAGTGGCACTGCAGTGTCACGCAGGATGTCCCTTCCAAAAAACCCTCCCCAAACAGCACATGACGCAAAGAAAAAAAGAGGCGCAATGAGGTAGCTGACTGTGTGAGTAAGATTAGCGACCCTAGTGGCCGACACAAACACCGGGCCCATCTAGGAGTGGCACTGCAGTGTCACGCAGGATGTCCCTTCCAAAAAACCCTCCCCAAACAGCACATGACGCAAAGAAAAAAAGAGGCGCAATGAGGTAGCTGACTGTGTGAGTAAGATTAGCGACCCTAGTGGCCGACACAAACACCGGGCCCATCTAGGAGTGGCACTGCAGTGTCACGCAGGATGTCCCTTCCAAAAAACCCTCCCCAATCAGCACATGATGCAAAGAAAAAGAAAAGAAAAAAGAGGTGCAAGATGGAATTGTCCTTGGGCCCTCCCACCCACCCTTATGTTGTATAAACAAAACAGGACATGCACACTTTAACCAACCCATCATTTCAGTGACAGGGTCTGCCACACGACTGTGACTGATATGACGGGTTGGTTTGGACCCCCCCCAAAAAAGAAGCAATTAATCTCTCCTTGCACAAACTGGCTCTACAGAGGCAAGATGTCCACCTCATCTTCACCCTCCGATATATCACCGTGTACATCCCCCTCCTCACAGATTATCAATTCGTCCCCACTGGAATCCACCATCTCAGCTCCCTGTGTACTTTGTGGAGGCAATTGCTGCTGGTCAATGTCTCCGCGGAGGAATTGATTATAATTCATTTTAATGAACATCATCTTCTCCACATTTTCTGGATGTAACCTCGTACGCCGATTGCTGACAAGGTGAGCGGCGGCACTAAACACTCTTTCGGAGTACACACTTGTGGGAGGGCAACTTAGGTAGAATAAAGCCAGTTTGTGCAAGGGCCTCCAAATTGCCTCTTTTTCCTGCCAGTATAAGTACGGACTGTGTGACGTGCCTACTTGGATGCGGTCACTCATATAATCCTCCACCATTCTATCAATGTTGAGAGAATCATATGCAGTGACAGTAGACGACATGTCCGTAATCGTTGTCAGGTCCTTCAGTCCGGACCAGATGTCAGCATCAGCAGTCGCTCCAGACTGCCCTGCATCACCGCCAGCGGGTGGGCTCGGAATTCTGAGCCTTTTCCTCGCACCCCCAGTTGCGGGAGAATGTGAAGGAGGAGATGTTGACAGGTCGCGTTCCGCTTGACTTGACAATTTTGTCACCAGCAGGTCTTTCAACCCCAGCAGACCTGTGTCTGCCGGAAAGAGAGATCCAAGGTAGGCTTTAAATCTAGGATCGAGCACGGTGGCCAAAATGTAGTGCTCTGATTTCAACAGATTGACCACCCGTGAATCCTTGTTAAGCGAATTAAGGGCTGCATCCACAAGTCCCACATGCCTAGCGGAATCGCTCCGTGTTAGCTCCTTCTTCAATGCCTCCAGCTTCTTCTGCAAAAGCCTGATGAGGGGAATGACCTGACTCAGGCTGGCAGTGTCTGAACTGACTTCACGTGTGGCAAGTTCAAAGGGCATCAGAACCTTGCACAACGTTGAAATCATTCTCCACTGCACTTGAGACAGGTGCATTCCACCTACTATATCGTGCTCAATTGTATAGGCTTGAATGGCCTTTTGCTGCTCCTCCAACCTCTGAAGCATATAGAGGGTTGAATTCCACCTCGTTACCACTTCTTGCTTCAGATGATGGCAGGGCAGGTTCAGTAGTTTTTGGTGGTGCTCCAGTCTTCTGTACGTGGTGCCTGTACGCCGAAAGTGTCCCGCAATTTTTCTGGCCACCGACAGCATCTCTTGCACGCCCCTGTCGTTTTTTAAAAAATTCTGCACCACCAAATTCAAGGTATGTGCAAAACATGGGACGTGCTGGAATTTGCCCATATTTAATGCACACACAATATTGCTGGCGTTGTCCGATGCCACAAATCCACAGGAGAGTCCAATTGGGGTAAGCCATTCCGCGATGATCTTCCTCAGTTGCCGTAAGAGGTTTTCAGCTGTGTGCGTATTCTGGAAAGCGGTGATACAAAGCGTAGCCTGCCTAGGAAAGAGTTGGCGTTTGCGAGATGCTGCTACTGGTGCCGCCGCTGCTGTTCTTGCGGCGGGAGTCCATACATCTACCCAGTGGGCTGTCACAGTCATATAGTCCTGACCCTGCCCTGCTCCACTTGTCCACATGTCCGTGGTTAAGTGGACATTGGGTACAACTGCATTTTTTAGGACACTGGTGAGTCTTTTTCTGACGTCCGTGTACATTCTCGGTATCGCCTGCCTACAGAAGTGGAACCTAGATGGTATTTGGTAACGGGGGCACACTGCCTCAATAAATTGTCTAGTTCCCTGTGAACTAACGGCGGATACCGGACGCACGTCTAACACCAACATAGTTGTCAAGGACTCAGTTATCCGCTTTGCAGTAGGATGACTGCTGTGATATTTCATCTTCCTCGCAAAGGACTGTTGAACAGTCAATTGCTTACTGGAAGTAGTACAAGTGGGCTTACGACTTCCCCTCTGGGATGACCATCGACTCCCAGCGGCAACAACAGCAGCGCCAGCAGCAGTAGGCGTTACACGCAAGGATGCATCGGAGGAATCCCAGGCAGGAGAGGACTCGTCAGAATTGCCAGTGACATGGCCTGCAGGACTATTGGCATTCCTGGGGAAGGAGGAAATTGACACTGAGGGAGTTGGTGGGGTGGTTTGCGTGAGCTTGGTTACAAGAGGAAGGGATTTACTGGTCAGTGGACTGCTTCCGCTGTCACCCAAAGTTTTTGAACTTGTCACTGACTTATTATGAATGCGCTGCAGGTGACGTATAAGGGAGGATGTTCCGAGGTGGTTAACGTCCTTACCCCTACTTATTACAGCTTGACAAAGGGAACACACGGCTTGACACCTGTTGTCCGCATTTCTGGTGAAATACCTCCACACCGAAGAGCTGATTTTTTTGGTATTTTCACCTGGCATGTCAACGGCCATATTCCTCCCACGGACAACAGGTGTCTCCCCGGGTGCCTGACTTAAACAAACCACCTCACCATCAGAATCCTCCTGGTCAATTTCCTCCCCAGCGCCAGCAACACCCATATCCTCCTCATCCTGGTGTACTTCAACACTGACATCTTCAATCTGACTATCAGGAACTGGACTGCGGGTGCTCCTTCCAGCACTTGCAGGGGGCGTGCAAATGGTGGAAGGCGCATGCTCTTCACGTCCAGTGTTGGGAAGGTCAGGCATCGCAACCGACACAATTGGACTCTCCTTGTGGATTTGGGATTTCAAAGAACGCACAGTTCTTTGCGGTGCTTTTGCCAGCTTGAGTCTTTTCAGTTTTCTAGCGAGAGGCTGAGTGCTTCCATCCTCATGTGAAGCTGAACCACTAGCCATGAACATAGGCCAGGGCCTCAGCCGTTCCTTGCCACTCCGTGTGGTAAATGGCATATTGGCAAGTTTACGCTTCTCCTCCGACAATTTTATTTTAGGTTTTGGAGTCCTTTTTTTACTGATATTTGGTGTTTTGGTTTTGACATGCTCTGTACTATGCCATTGGGCATCGGCCTTGGCAGACGACGTTGCTGGCATTTCATCGTCTCGGCCATGACTAGTGGCAGCAGCTTCAGCACGAGGTGGAAGTGGATCTTGATCTTTCCCTAATTTTGGAACCTCAACATTTTTGTTCTCCATATTTTAATAGGCACAACTAAAAGGCACCTCAGGTAAACAATGGAGATGGATGGATTGGATACTAGTATACAATTATGGACGGGCTGCCGAGTGCCGACACAGAGGTAGCCACAGCCGTGAACTACCGCACTGTACTGTGTCTGCTGCTAATATATAGACTGGTTGATAAAGAGATAGTATACTCGTAACTAGTATGTATGTATAAAGAAAGAAAAAAAAACCACGGTTAGGTGGTATATACAATTATGGACGGGCTGCCGAGTGCCGACACAGAGGTAGCCACAGCCGTGAACTACCGCACTGTACTGTGTCTGCTGCTAATATATAGACTGGTTGATAAAGAGATAGTATACTCGTAACTAGTATGTATGTATAAAGAAAGAAAAAAAAACCACGGTTAGGTGGTATATACAATTATGGACGGGCTGCCGAGTGCCGACACAGAGGTAGCCACAGCCGTGAACTACCGCACTGTACTGTGTCTGCTGCTAATATATAGACTGGTTGATAAAGAGATAGTATACTCGTAACTAGTATGTATGTATAAAGAAAGAAAAAAAAACCACGGTTAGGTGGTATATACAATTATGGACGGGCTGCCGAGTGCCGACACAGAGGTAGCCACAGCCGTGAACTACCGCACTGTACTGTGTCTGCTGCTAATATATAGACTGGTTGATAAAGAGATAGTATACTCGTAACTAGTATGTATGTATAAAGAAAGAAAAAAAAACCACGGTTAGGTGGTATATACAATTATGGACGGGCTGCCGAGTGCCGACACAGAGGTAGCCACAGCCGTGAACTACCGCACTGTACTGTGTCTGCTGCTAATATATAGACTGGTTGATAAAGAGATAGTATACTCGTAACTAGTATGTATGTATAAAGAAAGAAAAAAAAACCACGGTTAGGTGGTATATACAATTATGGACGGGCTGCCGAGTGCCGACACAGAGGTAGCCACAGCCGTGAACTACCGCACTGTACTGTGTCTGCTGCTAATATAGACTGGTTGATAAAGAGATAGTATACTACTAATATTATATACTGGTGGTCAGGTCACTGGTCACTAGTCACACTGGCAGTGGCACTCCTGCAGCAAAAGTGTGCACTGTTTAATTTTAATATAATATTATGTACTCCTGGCTCCTGCTATAACCTATAACTGGCACTGCAGTAGTGCTCCCCAGTCTCCCCCACAATTATAAGCTGTGTGAGCTGAGCAGTCAGACAGATATATAATATATATAGATGATGCAGCACACTGGCCTGAGCCTGAGCAGTGCACACAGATATGGTATGTGACTGAGTCACTGTGTGCTGTGTATCGCTTTTTTCAGGCAGAGAACGGATTATATTATGTACTCCTGGCTCCTGCTATAACCTATAACTGGCACTGCAGTAGTGCTCCCCAGTCTCCCCCACAATTATAAGCTGTGTGAGCTGAGCAGTCAGACAGATATATATAATATTATATATAGATAATAGATGATGCAGCACACTGGCCTGAGCCTGAGCAGTGCACACAGATATGGTATGTGACTGAGTCACTGTGTGCTGTGTATCGCTTTTTTCAGGCAGAGAACGGATTATAAATAAAAGTGGTGGTCACTGGTCACTATCAGCAAAACTCTGCACTGTACACTACTGAGTACTCCTAATGCTCCCCAAAATTAGTAAATCAAGTGTCTCTCTAATCTATTCTAATTCTAAACGGAGAGGATGCCAGCCACGTCCTCTCCCTATCAATCTCAATGCACGTGTGAAAATGGCGGCGACGCGCGGCTCCTTATATAGAATCCGAGTCTCGCGATAGAATCCGAGCCTCGCGAGAATCCGACAGCGTCATGATGACGTTCGGGCGTGCTCGGGTTAACCGAGCAAGGCGGGAAGATCCGAGTCGCTCGGACCCGTGAAAAAAAACATGAAGTTCTGGCGGGTTCGGATTCAGAGAAACCGAACCCGCTCATCTCTACTCTACACGCTTGCACACACCAGAACTCAGTCTCTCTCACTCACTCTAAGATGGAGGATCAGGGGATTACAACACATAGCTCCGCCTCTGAGTGACTCTTGGTACTAGGGGATTAACACTAGGGGATGCGCCCATAGACTGCTGTGTAGAAGGAGACAGGCACAGGGCGCACCATATCCTAACACCCACTGCTCAGGGGCAGTAATAAGAGTAGCAGGTATGGCGCTATCAGACATCCAAGATAGGATACTTGCCTTTATCATCACCGAGGATGCCAATATAACCTTATCCACCAGTGACCCCGTCTTTACCATACACAGAGTCCTCTGATAATATCTCTCTGCAGGTTTGGTTAAGGGGAAGGAGAGTGCTCAGTCAGCCATCGCTCAATGGCCAGAGTGATGCACTTGCTGTTAAATGCCTGTAAATATGATCATTTTAACCAGCTCATTATGTCAAAGTATCTGCAACTTTGCAACTGTATCTAAACAGAATGGAGTAGTTGCCCATAGCAACCAATCAGCACCTAAGTATCATTTTATAGCATGTGCTTGATAAATGACAGGTAAAAGCTGTTTGGTCCTCTTCTCCAGTCTTTAGAAGGCTTGATATATCTCTTCCACAGTCCCCAACAGTGGCGGATCCAGGGGAAGGAGAGCAGGGCGATCGCCCCCTGTAACACAGATGACCTGATCAGTGTTAAAAATAGCAGTGGTGCTAGCAGTGCAGTGGGCCCCTTCATGTCCTTTGGCATCCCTGCAAGTCCATTTGCCAGGTGCCCACTTCAATGCATGATGCACTAGCAGTGCGCCTGGCTCTGGCTGTCCCTAGCTTGGGTCTTGCAATCTGCCTTTCTGGGGAGTGAATGGCAGGTGGCTGTGGGAGAAACAGGGTGGCGGACGGGAGGAGAGTGCCCATGTGAAGATCGCAGCGAGCATATCTCAGTGCCACCAGGAAGCAGCTGGGTGATATGCCGCTTTCCTGCTCCCAGCAACTTCCACAAAGGATGGGGTGGAGGGACACTTCACAGGTGGCTGACAGGGACCAGGTCAGCAATGGCAATGTGATATCTCCCGGCGTGGGTGACAGAGACCCGGCACCTGCCATACCCCACCGCCTCCCCAGCCACTGTGCACAAATCCTGAGAACACCCACCACAGTGAGGAGAGGGTCTGGCCCGGCCTGTACCTCCCTCACCTTCCCTTTGGCAGGCTGGCCCTAGGCGGATCACTGAGGGGAGGAGTCAGGATTAATTTTGAAACTAACTGCACCCCCCCATCCCCCTATAAAAAAAAGTCTAGATCCGTCCCTGGTCCCCACAGTCACTTTCCTCTACCAATAACTGCCTCCTCACCTCCTTCATGATCACCGATACCCCACTCCCCACTCTCATATTATGGCATGTTCACCCTAGTCTCATAATTTTATTCAAACCTATCACCCCTCCTCCTAATTCTACAGTCCCTGCATTTCCTAGCTCTGCTCCTCTCTCCCATTTTGTTGTCCACTCACATTACCTCTAGATTTAGAGTACCTTTTTGCAACGTGATGCGACTAGGACGCATCAGTAGACTATATGATGATTTGATATGCGACACTTAGGGGTGGATTGGACCACCGAGACAATTCCTGCTAGGCTGGTCCCATTCCTCCCTCTGTCGGGCCAGCTCACCCTACCTGGGGTTGAATTCTGCGACTACTGGGCACGCAGCCTCGTTTTCTGGGATTCCACTGTGAAATTCAAACTGGAAGCTGCCATCTGCACCAGCTAGTGGCCACTTCTGGGTGCCTTTAGCTGGGAAAAGCAGTGGGTGATGTAGCATGCCTCCCAACTTTCATCTTTGTAGAATCGGGTCCCCTGCACAGCGATGGTAAGCCAAGCCTCCAGTGTCCGTCATTGAGGGGTCATGCCCACCACTCTGTGAGCTGCTGGCGTGCCCCTAGTCCATCTGTCTCTCGCATGCGCACAGCATCTATTTACCGCTGCTCTGCATAGCAGGGAAGATAGTGTCAGGAGCCTCCCAACTGCGACTTGCAGGTGGGACAGTCCCCCAAAAAGCGGAACTGTCCCACGAAAATCGGTTGGGAGGTATGGCATAGAGGAGACAGGGAAATGACAGAGGCCAATGGACTGACATTATTGTTTAATCTCTGTGTGCAGGGGCGGATTGGATATATGGTCCACAGGGAAGGGGGCCTGTTTTATTTGTTGACATGTGAGGGGTGGTGCTACTGCTCTGGTTATATGGCATTCGTCTGGTGCTGCCTATGCGAGGCCACTTCTACAGATTTTTTCAGGACCACTACCGGTTCCCAATCTGCCCCTTCTCGAATTTTAAAGAGAGTGCTGTGGAATATGCTAGTGCTACATAAATGTTAATAAAAAAAATTAATTAATTAATATATAGTTGTTACAGCCAAGAATTATAAAACATCTTGGTGTCACTGGGTCTTTCAAACAGCAGTGGGAATTTGAAACAAAATGATACCAAAAAGCTATATTATACTTTTTTTTTCCCTGTGGGGGCCAATTTGTTGTATTTATTTCTGTGGGGACCAATGTGTGTGCTGTGTTTTGCCTGATCGCTGCGCTGCAAACAACGGCAGCTAGCGATCAACTCGGAATGACCCCCATTGTTTCCCGAAAAAGAAACTGGACTTCCTACCCTTACACAAGACTGATTACTGTGCCTTCCAGTAAGATGAAGGGTGTTATCTTCTTGTCCTGATTATAATTAGAGATGAGCGGGTTCGGTTTCTTTGAATCCGAACCCGCACGAACTTCACTTTTTTTTTCACGGGTCCGAGCGACTCGGATCTTCCCGCCTTGCTCGGTTAACCCGAGCGCGCCCGAACGTCATCATGACGCTGTCGGATTCTCGCGAGACTCGGATTCTATATAAGGAGCCGCGCGTCGCCGCCATTTTCACACGTGCATTGAGATTGATAGGGAGAGGACGTGGCTGGCGTCCTCTCCATTAGAATAGATTAGAAGAGAGAGAGAGAGAGAGAGATTGTGCAGACAGAGTTTACCACAGTGACCAGTGCAGTTGTTGTTAAGTTAACTTTTATTTAATATATCCGTTCTCTGCTATATCCGTTCTCTGCCTGAAAAAAACGATACACAGCAGTCACACAGTGTGACTCAGTCTGTGTGCACTCAGCTCAGCCCAGTGTGCTGCACATCAATGTATAAAAGCTTATAATAATTGTGGGGGAGACTGGGGAGCACTGCAGGTTGTTATAGCAGGAGCCAGGAGTACATAATATTATATTAATTTAAAATTAAACAGTGCACACTTTTGCTGCAGGAGTGCCACTGCCAGTGTGACTAGTGGTGACCAGTGCCTGACCACCAGTATAGTAGTATATTGTTGTATACTATCTCTTTATCAACCAGTCTATATTAGCAGCAGACACAGTACAGTGCGGTAGTTCACGGCTGTGGCTACCTCTGTGTCGGCAGTCGGCACTCGGCAGGCAGTCCGTCCATCCATAATTGTATAATTATATACCACCTAACCGTGGTATTTTTTTTTCTTTCTTTATACCGTCGTCATAGTCATACTAGTTGTTACGAGTATACTACTATCTCTTTATCAACCAGTGTACAGTGCGGTAGTTCACGGCTGTGGCTACCTCTGTGTCGGCAGTCGGCAGGCAGTCCGTCCATCCATAATTGTATTATAATATATACCACCTAACCGTGGTTTTTTTTTCATTCTTTATACCGTCATAGTGTCATACTAGTTGTTACGAGTATACTACTATCTCTTTATCAACCAGTGTACAGTGCGGTAGTTCACGGCTGTGGCTACCTCTGTGTCGGCAGTCGGCAGGCAGTCCGTCCATCCATAATTGTATTATAATATATACCACCTAACCGTGGTTTTTTTTTCATTCTTTATACCGTCATAGTCAGTCATACTAGTTGTTACGAGTATACTACTATCTCTTTATCAACCAGTGTACAGTGCGGTAGTTCACGGCTGTGGCTACCTCTGTGTCGGCACTCGGCAGGCAGTCCGTCCATCCATAATTGTATTATAATATATACCACCTAACCGTGGTTTTTTTTTCATTCTTTATACCGTCATAGTGTCATACTAGTTGTTACGAGTATACTACTATCTCTTTATCAACCAGTGTACAGTGCGGTAGTTCACGGCTGTGGCTACCTCTGTGTCGGCAGTCGGCAGGCAGTCCGTCCATCCATAATTGTATTATAATATATACCACCTAACCGTGGTTTTTTTTTCATTCTTTATACCGTCATAGTGTCATACTAGTTGTTACGAGTATACTACTATCTCTTTATCAACCAGTGTACAGTGCGGTAGTTCACGGCTGTGGCTACCTCTGTGTCGGAACTCGGCAGGCAGTCCGTCCATCCATAATTGTATTATTATAATATATACCACCTAACCGTGGTTTTTTTTTCATTCTTTATACCGTCATAGTGTCATACTAGTTGTTACGAGTATACTACTATCTCTTTATCAACCAGTGTACAGTGCGGTAGTTCACGGCTGTGGCTACCTCTGTGTCGGCAGTCGGCAGGCAGTCCGTCCATCCATAATTGTATTATAATATATACCACCTAACCGTGGTTTTTTTTTCATTCTTTATACCGTCATAGTCAGTCATACTAGTTGTTACGAGTATACTACTATCTCTTTATCAACCAGTGTACAGTGCGGTAGTTCACGGCTGTGGCTACCTCTGTGTCGGCACTCGGCAGGCAGTCCGTCCATCCATAATTGTATTATAATATATACCACCTAACCGTGGTTTTTTTTTCATTCTTTATACCGTCATAGTCAGTCATACTAGTTGTTACGAGTATACTACTATCTCTTTATCAACCAGTGTACAGTGCGGTAGTTCACGGCTGTGGCTACCTCTGTGTCGGCACTCGGCAGGCAGTCCGTCCATCCATAATTGTATTATAATATATACCACCTAACCGTGGTTTTTTTTTCATTCTTTATACCGTCATAGTGTCATACTAGTTGTTACGAGTATACTACTATCTCTTTATCAACCAGTGTACAGTGCGGTAGTTCACGGCTGTGGCTACCTCTGTGTCGGCAGTCGGCAGGCAGTCCGTCCATCCATAATTGTATTATAATATATACCACCTAACCGTGGTTTTTTTTTCATTCTTTATACCGTCATAGTGTCATACTAGTTGTTACGAGTATACTACTATCTCTTTATCAACCAGTGTACAGTGCGGTAGTTCACGGCTGTGGCTACCTCTGTGTCGGAACTCGGCAGGCAGTCCGTCCATCCATAATTGTATTATTATAATATATACCACCTAACCGTGGTTTTTTTTTCATTCTTTATACCGTCATAGTCAGTCATACTAGTTGTTACGAGTATACTACTATCTCTTTATCAACCAGTGTACAGTGCGGTAGTTCACGGCTGTGGCTACCTCTGTGTCGGCACTCGGCAGGCAGTCCGTCCATCCATAATTGTATTATATACCACCTAACCGTGGTTTTTTTATACCACCTAACCGTGGCAGTCCGTCCATAATTGTATACTAGTATCCAATCCATCCATCTCCATTGTTTACCTGAGGTGCCTTTTAGTTCTGCCTATAAAATATGGAGAACAAAAAAGTTGAGGTTCCAAAATTAGGGAAAGATCAAGATCCACTTCCACCTCGTGCTGAAGCTGCTGCCACTAGTCATGGCCGAGACGATGAAATGCCAGCAACGTCGTCTGCCAAGGCCGATGCCCAATGTCATAGTACAGAGCATGTCAAATCCAAAACACCAAATATCAGAAAAAAAAGGACTCCAAAACCTAAAATAAAATTGTCGGAGGAGAAGCGTAAACTTGCCAATATGCCATTTACCACACGGAGTGGCAAGGAACGGCTGAGGCCCTGGCCTATGTTCATGGCTAGTGGTTCAGCTTCACATGAGGATGGAAGCACTCAGCCTCTCGCTAGAAAACTGAAAAGACTCAAGCTGGCAAAAGCACCGCAAAGAACTGTGCGTTCTTTGAAATCCCAAATCCACAAGGAGAGTCCAATTGTGTCGTTTGCGATGCCTGACCTTCCCAACACTGGACGTGAAGAGCATGCGCCTTCCACTATTTGCATGCCCCCTGCAAGTGCTGGAAGGAGCACCCGCAGTCCAGTTCCTGATAGTCAGATTGAAGATGTCAGTGTTGAAGTACACCAGGATGAGGAGGATATGGGTGTTGCTGGCGCTGGGGAGGAAATTGACCAGGAGGATTCTGATGGTGAGGTGGTTTGTTTAAGTCAGGCACCCGGGGAGACACCTGTTGTCCGTAGGAGGAATATGGCCGTTGACATGCCAGGTGAAAATACCAAAAAAATCAGCTCTTCGGTGTGGAGGTATTTCACCAGAAATGCGGACAACAGGTGTCAAGCCGTGTGTTCCCTTTGTCAAGCTGTAATAAGTAGGGGTAAGGACGTTAACCACCTCGGAACATCCTCCCTTATACGTCACCTGCAGCGCATTCATAATAAGTCAGTGACAAGTTCAAAAACTTTGGGTGACAGCGGAAGCAGTCCACTGACCAGTAAATCCCTTCCTCTTGTAACCAAGCTCACGCAAACCACCCCACCAACTCCCTCAGTGTCAATTTCCTCCTTCCCCAGGAATGCCAATAGTCCTGCAGGCCATGTCACTGGCAAGTCTGACGAGTCCTCTCCTGCCTGGGATTCCTCCGATGCATCCTTGCGTGTAACGCCTACTGCTGCTGGCGCTGCTGTTGTTGCCGCTGGGAGTCGATGGTCATCCCAGAGGGGAAGTCGTAAGCCCACTTGTACTACTTCCAGTAAGCAATTGACTGTTCAACAGTCCTTTGCGAGGAAGATGAAATATCACAGCAGTCATCCTACTGCAAAGCGGATAACTGAGTCCTTGACAACTATGTTGGTGTTAGACGTGCGTCCGGTATCCGCCGTTAGTTCACAGGGAACTAGACAATTTATTGAGGCAGTGTGCCCCCGTTACCAAATACCATCTAGGTTCCACTTCTCTAGGCAGGCGATACCGAGAATGTACACGGACGTCAGAAAAAGACTCACCAGTGTCCTAAAAAATGCAGTTGTACCCAATGTCCACTTAACCACGGACATGTGGACAAGTGGAGCAGGGCAGGGTCAGGACTATATGACTGTGACAGCCCACTGGGTAGATGTATGGACTCCCGCCGCAAGAACAGCAGCGGCGGCACCAGTAGCAGCATCTCGCAAACGCCAACTCTTTCCTAGGCAGGCTACGCTTTGTATCACCGCTTTCCAGAATACGCACACAGCTGAAAACCTCTTACGGCAACTGAGGAAGATCATCGCGGAATGGCTTACCCCAATTGGACTCTCCTGTGGATTTGTGGCATCGGACAACGCCAGCAATATTGTGTGTGCATTAAATATGGGCAAATTCCAGCACGTCCCATGTTTTGCACATACCTTGAATTTGGTGGTGCAGAATTTTTTAAAAAACGACAGGGGCGTGCAAGAGATGCTGTCGGTGGCCAGAAAAATTGCGGGACACTTTCGGCGTACAGGCACCACGTACAGAAGACTGGAGCACCACCAAAAACTACTGAACCTGCCCTGCCATCATCTGAAGCAAGAAGTGGTAACGAGGTGGAATTCAACCCTCTATATGCTTCAGAGGTTGGAGGAGCAGCAAAAGGCCATTCAAGCCTATACAATTGAGCACGATATAGGAGATGGAATGCACCTGTCTCAAGTGCAGTGGAGAATGATTTCAACGTTGTGCAAGGTTCTGATGCCCTTTGAACTTGCCACACGTGAAGTCAGTTCAGACACTGCCAGCCTGAGTCAGGTCATTCCCCTCATCAGGCTTTTGCAGAAGAAGCTGGAGGCATTGAAGAAGGAGCTAACACGGAGCGATTCCGCTAGGCATGTGGGACTTGTGGATGCAGCCCTTAATTCGCTTAACAAGGATTCACGGGTGGTCAATCTGTTGAAATCAGAGCACTACATTTTGGCCACCGTGCTCGATCCTAGATTTAAAGCCTACCTTGGATCTCTCTTTCCGGCAGACACAGGTCTGCTGGGGTTGAAAGACCTGCTGGTGACAAAATTGTCAAGTCAAGCGGAACGCGACCTGTCAACATCTCCTCCTTCACATTCTCCCGCAACTGGGGGTGCGAGGAAAAGGCTCAGAATTCCGAGCCCACCCGCTGGCGGTGATGCAGGGCAGTCTGGAGCGACTGCTGATGCTGACATCTGGTCCGGACTGAAGGACCTGACAACGATTACGGACATGTCGTCTACTGTCACTGCATATGATTCTCTCAACATTGATAGAATGGTGGAGGATTATATGAGTGACCGCATCCAAGTAGGCACGTCACACAGTCCGTACTTATACTGGCAGGAAAAAGAGGCAATTTGGAGGCCCTTGCACAAACTGGCTTTATTCTACCTAAGTTGCCCTCCCACAAGTGTGTACTCCGAAAGAGTGTTTAGTGCCGCCGCTCACCTTGTCAGCAATCGGCGTACGAGGTTACATCCAGAAAATGTGGAGAAGATGATGTTCATTAAAATGAATTATAATCAATTCCTCCGCGGAGACATTGACCAGCAGCAATTGCCTCCACAAAGTACACAGGGAGCTGAGATGGTGGATTCCAGTGGGGACGAATTGATAATCTGTGAGGAGGGGGATGTACACGGTGATATATCGGAGGGTGAAGATGAGGTGGACATCTTGCCTCTGTAGAGCCAGTTTGTGCAAGGAGAGATTAATTGCTTCTTTTTTGGGGGGGGTCCAAACCAACCCGTCATATCAGTCACAGTCGTGTGGCAGACCCTGTCACTGAAATGATGGGTTGGTTAAAGTGTGCATGTCCTGTTTTGTTTATACAACATAAGGGTGGGTGGGAGGGCCCAAGGATAATTCCATCTTGCACCTCTTTTTTCTTTTCTTTTTCTTTGCATCATGTGCTGATTGGGGAGGGTTTTTTGGAAGGGACATCCTGCGTGACACTGCAGTGCCACTCCTAGATGGGCCCGGTGTTTGTGTCGGCCACTAGGGTCGCTAATCTTACTCACACAGCTACCTCATTGCGCCTCTTTTTTTCTTTGCGTCATGTGCTGTTTGGGGAGGGTTTTTTGGAAGGGACATCCTGCGTGACACTGCAGTGCCACTCCTAGATGTGCCCGGTGTTTGTGTCGGCCACTAGGGTCGCTAATCTTACTCACACAGTCAGCTACCTCATTGCGCCTCTTTTTTTCTTTGCGTCATGTGCTGTTTGGGGAGTGTTTTTTGGAAGGGCCATCCTGCGTGACACTGCAGTGCCACTCCTAGATGGGCCCGGTGTTTGTGTCGGCCACTAGGGTCGCTAATCTTACTCACACAGCTACCTCATTGCGCCTCTTTTTTTCTTTGCGTCATGTGCTGTTTGGGGAGGGTTTTTTGGAAGGGACATCCTGCGTGACACTGCAGTGCCACTCCTAGATGGGCCCGGTGTTTGTGTCGGCCACTAGGGTCGCTTATCTTACTCACACAGCGACCTCGGTGCAAATTTTAGGACTAAAAATAATATTGTGAGGTGTGAGGTATTCAGAATAGACTGAAAATGAGTGTAAATTATGGTTTTTGAGGTTAATAATACTTTGGGATCAAAATGACCCCCAAATTCTATGATTTAAGCTGTTTTTTAGTGTTTTTGGAAAAAAACACCCGAATCCAAAACACACCCGAATCCGACAAAAATAATTCGGTGAGGTTTTGCCAAAACGCGTTCGAACCCAAAACACGGCCGCGGAACCGAACCCAAAACCAAAACACAAAACCCGAAAAATTTCAGGCGCTCATCTCTAATTATAATATAATCACTTAGCTGCATACTATTATGTGATCTTTGAGGAGGAAGGTTTAGTTGCGAGGAGATAACACTTTTGTGAAATGGATTTGTGTGTAAACCATATTAGAGGTATAACTGCAGCTTGTTAGTCTTTAGACTGCCAGAAAGCACTTTATCTATCAGGCTGCAGAGTGATGGATTGTTTGTGGATAGTTAAGGTGAGCTGGAGCTTCCGTCTTCCATGGTGGCCACTTGTAGACTGCTTACGGATGTACTCTCACTTAATTGTGCCGCCAGTGTGAACAGTAACGAGCAGTGATTACCCCCTGGTGGGCAGTCGCAAATAGCAAAATAGTTAGAAAAGTTTACTTAAACTTTTGTTCAGGTGCCTCAGAAAATATATTCTAAAATTATTTATATATATATATATATTAGTGATGTGCACCGGAAATTTTTTGGGTTTTGTGTTTTGGTTTTGGATTCGGTTCCGCGGCCGTGTTTTGGATTCGGACGCGTTTTGGCAAAACCTCACCGAAAAATTTTTGTCGGATTCGGGTGTTTTTTTCAAAAACCCCTAAAAAACAGCTTAAATCATAGAATACGGGGGTCATTTTGATCCCATAGTATTATTAACCTCAATTACCATAATTTCCACTCATTTCCAGTCTATTCTGAACACCTCACACCTCACAATATTATTTTTAGTCCTAAAATTTGCACCGAGGTCGCTGGATGACTAAGCTAAGCGACCCAAGTGGCCGACACAAACACCTGGCCCATCTAGGAGTGGCACTGCAGTGTCAGACAGGATGGCCGATTTAAAAAATAGTCCCCAAACAGCACATGATGCAAAGAAAAAAAGAGGCGCACCAAGGTGGCTGTGTGACTAAGCTAAGCGACCCTAGTGGCCGACACAAACACCTGGCCCATCTAGGAGTGGCACTGCAGTGTCAATCAAGACAGGACGGCACTTCCAAAAAATTGTCCCCAAACAGCACATGATGCAAAGAAAAAAAGAGGCGCACCAAGGTGGCTGTGTGACTAAGCTAAGCGATACAAGTGGTCGACACAAACACCTGGCCCATCTAGGAGTGGCACTGCAGTGTCAATCAAGACAGGATGGCACTTCCAAAAAAATGTCCCCAAACAGCACATGATGCAAAGAAAAATGAAAGAAAAAAGAGGTGCAAGATGGAATTGTCCTTGGGCCCTCCCACCCACCCTTATGTTGTATAAACAGGACATGCACACTTTAACGAACCCATCATTTCAGTGACAGGGTCTGCCACACGACTGTGACTGAAATGACTGGTTGGTTTGTGCCCCCACCAAAAAAGAAGCAATCAATCTCTCCTTGCACAAACTGGCTCTACAGAGGCAAGATGTCCACCTCATCATCATCCTCCGATTCCTCACCCCTTTCACTGTGTACATCCCCCTCCTCACAGATTATTAATTCGTCCCCACTGGAATCCACCATCTCAGGTCCCCGTGTACTCTCTGGAGGCAATTGCTGCTGGTGAATGTCTCCACGGAGGAATTGATTATAATTCATTTTGATGAACATCATCTTCTCCACATTTTCTGGAAGTAACCTCGTACGCCGATTGCTGACAAGGTGAGCGGCTGCACTAAACACTCTTTCGGAGTACACACTGGAGGGAGGGCAACTTAGGTAGAATAAAGCCAGTTTGTGCAAGGGCCTCCAAATTGCCTCTTTTTCCTGCCAGTATACGTACGGACTGTCTGACGTGCCTACTTGGATGCGGTCACTCATATAATCCTCCACCATTCTTTCCATGGTGAGAGAATCATATGCAGTGACAGTAGACGACATGTCAGTAATCATTGGCAGGTCCTTCAGTCCGGACCATATGTCAGCACTCGCTCCAGACTGCCCTGCATCACCGCCAGCGGGTGGGCTAGGAATTCTTAGCCTTTTCCTCGCACCCCCAGTTGCGGGAGAATGTGAAGGAGGAGATGTTGACGGGTCACGTTCCGCTTGACTTGACAATTTTCTCACCAGCAGGTCTTTGAACCTCTGCAGACTTGTGTCTGCCGGAAAGAGAGATACAACGTAGGTTTTAAATCTAGGATCGAGCACAGTGGCCAAAATGTAGTGCTCTGATTTCAACAGATTGACCACCTGTGAATCCTGGTTAAGCGAATTAAGGGCTCCATCCACAAGTCCCACATGCCTAGCGGAATCACTTTGTTTTAGCTCCTCCTTCAATGTCTCCAGCTTCTTCTGCAAAAGCCTGATGAGGGGAATGACCTGACTCAGGCTGGCAGTGTCTGAACTGACTTCACGTGTGGCAAGTTCAAAGGGTTGCAGAACCTTGCACAACGTTGAAATCATTCTCCACTGCGCTTGAGTCAGGTACATTCCCCCTCCTTTGCCTATATCGTGGGCAGATGTATATGCTTGAATGGCCTTTTGCTGCTCCTCCATCCTCTGAAGCATATAGAGGGTTGAATTCCACCTCGTTACCACCTCTTGCTTCAGATGATGGCAGGGCAGGTTCAGGAATGTTTGGTGGTGCTCCAGTCTTCTGTACGCGGTGCCTGAATGCCGAAAGTGGCCCGCAATTCTTCGGGCCACCGACAGCATCTCTTGCACGCCCCTGTCGTTTTTTAAATAATTCTGCACCACCAAATTCAATGTATGTGCAAAACATGGGACGTGCTGGAATTTGCCCAGATGTAATGCACGCACAATATTGCTGGCGTTGTCCGATGTCACAAATCCCCAGGAGAGTCCAATTGGGGTAAGCCATTCTGCGATGATCTTCCTCAGTTGCCGTAAGAGGTTGTCAGCTGTGTGCCTATTCTGGAAAGCGGTGATACAAAGCGTAGCCTGCCTAGGAACGAGTTGGCGTTTGCGAGATGCTGCTACTGGTGCCGCCGCTGCTGTTCTTGCTGCGGGAGGCAATACATCTACCCAGTGGGCTGTCACAGTCATATAGTCCTGAGTCTGCCCTGCTCCACTTGTCCACATGTCTGTGGTTAAGTGGACATTGGGTACAACTGCATTTTTTAGGACACTGGTGAGTCTTTTTCTGAGGTCTGTGTACATTTTCGGTATCGCCTGCCTAGAGAAATGGAACCTAGATGGTATTTGGTACCGGGGACACAGTATCTCAATCAAGTCTATAGTTGCCTCTGAATTAACGATGGATACTGGAACCACGTTTCTCACCGCCCAGGCTGCCAAGGCCTGAGTTATCTGCTTTGCAGCAGGATGACTGCTGTGATATTTCATCTTCCTCGCAAAGGACTGTTGGACAGTCAATTGCTTACTGGAAGTAGTACAAGTGGGCTTACGACTTCCCCTCTTGGATGACGATCGACTCCCAGCAGCAACAACAGCAGCGCCAGCAGCAGTAGGCGTTACACTCAAGGATGCATCGGAGGAATCCAAGGCAGGAGAGGACTCGTCAGACTTGACAGTGACATGGCCTGCAGGACTATTGGCTTTCCTGGGTAAGGAGGAAATTGACACTGAGGGAGTTGGTGGTGTGGTTTGCAGGAGCTTGGTTACAAGAGGAAGGGATTTAGTGGTCAGTGGACTGCTTCCGCTGTCACCCAAAGTTTTTGAACTTGTCACTGACTTATGATGAATGCGCTGCAGGTGACGTATAAGGGAGGATGTTCCGAGGTGGTTAACGTCCTTACCCCTACTTATTACAGCTTGACAAAGGCAACACACGGCTTGACACCTGTTGTCCGCATTTGTGTTTAAATAATTCCACACCGAAGAGCTGATTTTTTTTGTATTTTGACCAGGCATGTCAATGGCCATATTCCTCCCACGGACAACAGATGTCTCCCCGGGTGCCTGACTTAAACAAACCACCTCACCATCAGAATCCTCCTTGTCAATTTCCTCCTCAGCGCCAGCAACACCCATATCCTCATCCTGGTGTACTTCAACAGTGACATCTTCAATTTGACTATCAGGAACTGGACTGCGGGTGCTCCTTCCAGCACTTGCAGGGGGCGTGCAAATGGTGGAAGGCGCAAGCTCTTCCCGTCCAGTGTTGGGAAGGTCAGGCATCGCAACCGACACAATTGGACTCTCCTTGGGGATTTGTGATTTTGAAGAACGCACAGTTCTTTGCTGTGCTTTTGCCAGCTTAAGTCTTTTCTTTTTTCTAGCGAGAGGATGAGTGCTTCCATCCTCATCTGAAGCTGAACCACTAGCCATGAACATAGGCCAGGGCCTCAGCCGTTCCTTGCCACTCCGTGTGGTAAATGGCATATTGGCAAGTTTACGCTTCTACTCAGACGCTTTTAATTTTGATTTTTGGGTCATTTTACTGAACTTTTGTGTTTTGGATTTTACATGCTCTCTACTATGACATTGGGCATCGGCCTTGGCAGACGACGTTGATGGCATTTCATCGTCTCGGCCATGACTAGTGGCAGCAGCTTCAGCACAAGGTGGAAGTGGATCTTGATCTTTCCCTTTAACCTCCACATTTTTGTTCTCCATTTTTTAATGTGTGGAATTATATGCCAGTATCAATAGCAATGGCCTACTACTATATTTACTGCGCAAAACTAAAATGCACCACAGGTATAGAATGTAGATGGATAGTATACTTAATGGATGACGAGTGACGACACAGAGGTAGGTACAGCAGTGGCCTACCGTACTGCTATATATAGTATACTGGTGGACACTGTCAGCAAACTGCAAAACTAAAATGCACCACAGGTATAGAATGTAGATGGATAGTATACTTAATGGATGACGAGTGACGACACAGAGGTAGGTACAGCAGTGGCCTACCGTACTGCTATAAGTATATATATAGTATACTGGTGGACACTGTCAGCAAACTGCAAAACTAAAATGCACCACAGGTATAGAATGTAGATGGATAGTATACTTAATGGATGGCGAGTGACGACACAGAGGTAGGTACAGCAGTGGCCTACCGTACTGCTATATATAGTATACTGGTGGACACTGTCAGCAAACTGCAAAACTAAAATGCACCACAGGTATAGAATGTAGATGGATAGTATACTTAATGGATGATGAGTGACGACACAGAGGTAGGTACAGCAGTGGCCTACCGTACTGCTATATATAGTATACTGGTGGACACTGTCAGCAAACTGCAAAACTAAAATGCACCACAGGTATAGAATGTAGATGGATAGTATACTTAATGGATGACGAGTGACGACACAGAGGTAGGTACAGCAGTGACCTACCGTACTGCTATATATAGTATACTGGTGGACACTGTCAGCAAACTGCAAAACTATAATGCACCACAGGTATAGAATGTAGATGGATAGTATACTTAATGGATGACGAGTGACGACACAGAGGTAGGTACAGCAGTGGCCTACCGTACTGCTATAAGTATATATATAGTATACTGGTGGACACTGTCAGCAAACTGCAAAACTAAAATGCACCACAGGTATAGAATGTAGATGGATAGTATACTTAATGGATGATGAGTGACGACACAGAGGTAGGTACAGCAGTGACCTACCGTACTGCTATATATAGTATACTGGTGGACACTGTCAGCAAACTGCAAAACTATAATGCACCACAGGTATAGAATGTAGATGGATAGTGTACTTAATGGATGACGAGTGACACAGAGGTAGGTACAGCAGTGGCCTACCGTACTGCTATAAGTATATATATAGTATACTGGTGGACACTGTCAGCAAACTGCAAAACTAAAATGCACCACAGGTATAGAATGTAGATGGATAGTATACTTAATGGATGACGAGTGACGACACAGAGGTAGGTACAGCAGTGGCCTACCGTACTGCTATATATAGTATACTGGTGGACACTGTCAGCAAACTGCAAAACTAAAATGCACCACAGGTATAGAATGTAGATGGATAGTATACTTAATGGATGACGAGTGACGACACAGAGGTAGGTACAGCAGTGTCCTTCCGTACTGCTATATATAGTATACTGGTGGACACTGTCAGCAAACTGCAAAACTAAAATGCACCACAGGTATAGAATGTAGATGGATAGTATACTTAATGGATGACGAGTGACGACACAGAGGTAGGTACAGCAGTGGCCTACCGTACTGCTATATATAGTATACTGGTGGACACTGTCAGCAAACTGCAAAACTGTCTAAAATGCACCACAGGTATAGAATGTAGATGGATAGTATACTTAATGGATGACGAGTGACGACACAGAGGTAGGTACAGCAGTGGCCTACCGTACTGCTATATATAGTATACTGGTGGACACTGTCAGCAAACTGCAAAACTGTCTAAAATGCACCACAGGTATAGAATGTAGATGGATAGTATACTTAATGGATGACGAGTTGACGACACAGAGGTAGGTACAGCAGTGCACTCTGCACTGTACTCCTCCTATATAATATTAATTATACTGGTGGTCCCCAGTCCCCACACAATAAAGCAGCACACTGAGCACAGATATGGAGTGTTTTTCAGGCAGACAACTCCTGCTATAGCTGCTCCCCAGTCCCCACAATTAAGCAGTGTGAGCACTCAGCACAGATATATTATGCAGCACACTGAGCACAGATATGGTATGGAGCGTTTTTTTCAGGCAGAGAACGGATAAAAATTGGTGGTCACTTATCAGCAAATCTCTGCACTGTACTCCTAACAGCTGCTCCCCAATCCTCCCCACAAATAAGAAATAAAGTAAACCAATCAACTTCTACAATAAACGGAGAGGACGCCAGCCACGTCCTCTCCCTATCATCTCCAATGCACGAGTGAAAATGGCGGCGACGCGCGGCTGCTTATATAGAATCCGAATCTCGCGAGAATCCGACAGCGGGATGATGACGTTCGGGCGCGCTCGGGTTAGCCGAGCAAGGCGGGAAGGTTCTAACCTGCCTCGGACCCGTGTGAAAAAGGTGAAGTTCGGGGGGGTTCGGTTTCGGAGAAACCGAACCCGCTCATCACTAATATATATATATATATATATATACACACACACACACACACACACACACACACACACACACACAGAGAGAGAGAGGAGAAAGGCCTGTATCCTCCTGATCCCCTGCATATGGAGGGCAGTCTGCGCAAAAATACATGTTAAATACACTCTATTATAAGTGAATGTAACCAATAAGTAAGTACAGTATACAGTAGGCTATGAATTTAGTTTGCAGATTTGCCAATGTAAAGCTACAGCAAGTTTCCAGACCATTGTCCCACTGTGCAGTGCCGTTTCTTGCGGCGGGCGAGCCGTGTAACCGCACGGGGCGCCCGCCGCGGCACTTCTTGAGGACTTTGAATCCCCCCTCCCCTCTCCTCCCGAGTGCCCAGCTCGGGGGGCGGAGTTTTGCGGAATGACGCGATTGCGTTGTGACGTCACGACGCAATCGCGTCATTCCGCGAAACCCCGCCCCCTGAGCTGGGCACTCGGGAGGAGGGAGAAGGGGGAGCCAAGCCGGCCGGCGGCGGCGCCGCGCAGACGAGGGAGAGGCCGCTGAAGAGCGGGAAGAACCGCTTCAAATGTAAGTCAGCCCCTCTCCCTCTCTCTCTCTCCCTCCCTCCCTCCCCCCACCACCTGCCGTACTGTGTAAAATGGGGACACCTGTCTACCGGAATGTGTAAAATGGGGACGCAGACTGCCGGAATGTGTAAAATGGGGACGCAGACTGCCGGAATGTGTAAAATGGGGGCAAGTGCCTGCCTTAATGTGTAAAATAGGGACACCTGTCTGCCGGAATGTGTAAAATGGGGACACTTGCCTGCCTTAATGTGTAAAATGGGGACACTTGACTGCCGGAATGTGTAAAATGGGGACGCAGTCTGCCATAATGTGTAAAATGGGGGCACGTGCCTGCTGCAATGTGTAAAATCGGGACTCTTGACTGCCGTACTGTGTAAAATGGGGACGCAGTCTGACGGAATGTGTAAAATGGGGACTCTTGCCTGCCTTAATGTGTAAAATAGGAACACCTGTCTGCCAGAATGTGTAAAATGGGGGCACGTGCCTGCCGGAATGTGAAAAATGGGGACTCTTGCCTGCCGGAATGTGAAAAATGGGGACTCTTGCCTGCCGTACTGTGTAAAATGGGGGCACGTGCCTGCCGCAATGTGTAAAATGGGGATACTTTCCTGCCGCAATGTGTAAAATGGGGACACCTGTCTGCCAGAATGTGTAAAATGGGGGCACGTGCCTGACGGAATGTGTAAAATGGGGACTCTTGCCTGCCTTAATGTGTAAAATAGGGACACCTGTCTGCCGGAATGTGTAAAATGGGGACACGTGCCTGCCGTACTGTGTAAAATGGGGGCACGTGCCTGCCGCAATGTGTAAAATGGGGACACTTTCCTGCCGCAATGTGTAAAATGGGGACTTTTGCCTGCCGCAATGTGTAAAATGGGGACACTTTCCTGCCGCAATGTGTAAAATGGGGGTACGTGCCTGCCGCAATGTGTAAAATGGGGACACTTTCCTGCTGTACTGTGTAAAATGGGGGCACGTGCCTGCCACAATGTGTAAAATGAGGACACTTGCCTGCCGCAATGTATAAAATGGGGACACTTTCCTGCCGCAATGTGTAAAATGGGGGCACTTTCCTGCCGCAATGTGTATAATGGGGACACTTTCCTGCCGCAATGTGTAAAATGGGGGCACTTTCCTGCCGCAATGTGTATAATGGGGATACTTTCCTGCCGCAATGTGTAAAATGGGGACACTTGCCTGCCGTGCTGTGTAAAATGGGGACACTTGCCTGCCGTGCTGTGTAAAATGGGGTCGCGTGCCTGCTGTAATGTGTAAAATGAGGACTTTTTTTTTTTTTTTATCCTGTGGTGGCCGTGATGATGAGATCAGATGAGGCCACGCCCATCTTCCCAAAGCCACGCCCATTTTAACGAGGTCACGCCCCCTTGTCGGGGGCGCGCACATGTTTTTACTCTTTATATCTATGGGGGGGGCGCATTTTTTTTTATGTGAATGGGGGGGGGGGGGATTTTTAAATCTCGCACTGGGAGCCAAATTGGCTAGAAACGGCCCTGCCACTGTGTCCCACATTTCAGCAGGTACTGTTATCAGTTGTTGGCATTATCACTGGTGAACAACTATCTACTGTAACGTGAGCCTCTCTGCTTACCATACACTACCAATGATGCAAGGAGCTTTTATACAGAGCGATCACACCTTATTAACTGAATATAGTATCACATCTTATCACTAGCAGTTCCGCAGCCTGGCCCCAGTACCTGGCATTAGCCATTGTTGGCTACAGTCTACAGTTTTGCAGAATTTAGCAGGAGAGGGATCCGTAATAATTATAGTAGTAAAAATAATAATAATGATAATAATAATATTATTATTATTATTATTATTATTATTACAGCTATATCTGATACCCCTTTCACATCGCACAAATAACCCGGTACCGACACGGCATATTGCCGTGTCGAACCGGGTCAGTGTGCGATGTGAAAGCACACTGGCCGATTTAGCGGGTCGCCTGACCCGGTAAATCAACCCGGTAAAAAAGAAGGGTTTTACCCGGGTTGATTACCGGGTCAGGTGCGGTGTGAATGGGAGCCGTGTCGATGCGACACGGTTCCCATTCACAAGATAGGGAGAGGCGGCGCTGGAGATGAGCTCATCTCCCGACGCCGCCTCCACCCCCGCCCCTGCTGCTGCTGCGCGCTCCGTTGTTATGGCAACCGACCCGGTATATTGCCGGGTCGGAAAGCCAGCAGCGGAGTGCAAATGCCGGATCCCACCCGGTAAGTACACGTTTGTCTTACCGGGTAGGATCCGGCATTTGCAGTCTGAATGCAGCATTATTTTCTTATGTTCAAGATAAGACCCAGCCTCACAAGCTCTGAAAACTGGCAGTTTGAGAATATCTCACTTAATTATGGGCCTAATTCAGAGTTGATTGCAGCAGCAACTTTGTTAGCAGTTGGGCAAAATCATGTGCACTACGGGGGGGTTGTTGTAACAACTATGTCAGTGGTTCCCAAACTGTGTGCCGTGGCTCCCTGGGGTGCCTCGGGACACTTGCAGGGGTGCCCTGGGTTGGTGGTCCAGGACCAATTCAAATTATTTATGGTCAATGTAATAGGCAAAACCAGTGCTAGTGGCTTCTAATCATAAACCACTTAACTGAACCTAAGGATGACACATAAGCACAATTTACTTAATGTAATATTTCTTTCTAAATTTCTCAATAAGAAACTTTTGACCTAGGTGCGCCGTGAACAAAATTCTGATGCTCAAGGGTGCTGTGATTTAAAAAAGTTTGGGAACCACTGAACTATGTGTTCAGTTGTGTTCAAAATAAATTGCAGTGTAAAAATAAAGCAGCCAGTATTTACCCTGCACAGAAAGAAACAATATATCCCACCCAAATCTAACTCTCTCTGCACATGTTATATCTGCCCCACCTGCAGTGCCCATGGCCCTCATTCCGATGTGGTTCGCTCGCATTCTGCTTTTAGCAGCATTACACACGCTAAGCCGCCGCCTACTGGGAGTGAATCTTAGCATAGCAAAATTGCGAACGAAAGATTCTCTAAATTGCGAATAGAAATTTCTTAGCAGTTTCAGAGTAGCTCGACACTTACTCTGCCACTGCGATCAGTTCAGTCAGTTTCGTTCCTGGTTTGACGTCACAAACACACCCAGCGTTCGCCCAGACACTCCCCCGTTTCTCCAGCCACTCCCGCGTTTTTCCCAGAAACGGCAGCGTTTTTTCACACACACCCATAAAACGGCCAGTTTCCGCCCAGAAACACCCACTTCCTGTCAATCACATTACGATCACCAGAACGAAGAAAAAACCTCGTAATGCCGTGAGTAAAATACCAAACTTCTTAGCAAATTTACTTGGCGCAGTCGCAGTGCGAACATTGCGCATGCGCAATTACCGGAAAATCGCTGCGATGCAAAGAAAATTACCAAGCGAACAACTCGGAATGAGGGCCATGGTTTTGCCCTACTGCTAACAAATTTGCTGCTGCAATCAACTCTGAATTACCCCCTACATCCCAACCATCCCTATGCAACAGGCTTCCGAGCCATTCTATGTGACATGTAGTCTCAAAGCTGTCATTCCCAAATTGTCACACATGATGGCAGTAGACAATTAATTAATATTGCTATCACACACAATAAAACAGTTGTTTTCAGTCACCTTTTCTTACTGTTTTATTAGACTGACTACTAACAAAGGGGGTAATTCTGAGTTGATCGCCGCAGGATTTTTGTTAGCAGTTGGGCAAAACCATGGCCCTCATTCCGAGTCGTTCGCTCGGTAATTTTCTTCGCATCGCAGCGTTTTTCTGCTTAGTACGCATGCGCAATGTTCGCACTGCGACTGCGCCAAGTAATTTTGCTATGAAGATAGTTTTTTTACTCACGGCTTTTTCTTCGCTCCGGCGATCGTAGTGTGATTGACAGGAAATGGGTGTTACTGGGCGGAAACACGGCGTTTTATGGGCGTGTGGATAAAAACGCTACCGTTTCCGGAAAAAACGCGGGAGTGGCTGGAGAAACGGAGGAGTGTCTGGGCGAACGCTGGGTGTGTTTATGACGTCAAACCAGGAACGACAAGCACTGAACTGATCGCAGATGCCGAGTAAGTCTGAAGCTACTCTGAAACTGCTAAGTAGTTTGTAATCGCAATATTGCGAATACATCGTTCGCAATTTTAAGAAGCTAAGATTCACTCCCAGTAGGCGGCGGCTTAGCATGTGTAACTCTGCTAAAATCGCCTTGCGAGCGAACAACTCGGAATGAGGGCCCATGTGCACTGCAGGGGAGGCAGATATAACATGTGCAGAGAGAGTTAGATTTGGGTGGGTTATTTTGTTTCTTGGCAGGGTAAATACTGGCTGCTTTATTTTTACACTGCAATTTAGATTGCAGATTGAACACACCCCACCCAAATCTAACTCTCTCTGCACATGTTACATCTGCTTCCCCTGCAGTGCACATGGGCCCTCATTCCGAGTTGTTCGCTCGCTGCTAATTTGAGCAGAATTGCTAATAGGCTAAAATCCGGCAGTTCTGCGCATGCGTATGCATCTCAGGGCGCACGCGCTAAGCAAATTTACACAAAACTATGTTATTTTACTCACAGGCGAATGAAGCTTTTCAATCGCTCTGCTGATTGACAGAAAGTGGGAGTTTCTGGGCGGATACTGGCCGTTTTCAGGGAGTGTGCTAAAAAAACGCAGGCGTGCCAGGTAAAAACGCAGGAGTGTCTGGAGAAACGGGGGAGTGGCTGTTCGGACGCTTGGAGTGTTTGTGACGTCAAACCAGGAGCTAAACGGACTGAGGTGATCACAATCTAGGAGTAGGTCTGGAGCTACTTAGAAACTGCAAGGAAATTGCTTTCGGCCCTCATTCCGAGTTGTTCGCTCGCAAGCTGCTTTTAGCAGCTTTGCACACGCTAAGCCGCCGCCTACTGGGAGTGAATCTTAGCATAGTAAAATTGCGAACGAAAGATTAGCAGAATTGGCAGTACGGATGGTGTAATGGTTAGCATTACTGCCTCACAGCACTGAGGTCATGGGTTCAATTCCCACCATGGCCCTAACTGTGGGGAGTTTGTATATTCTCCCCGTACTTGCGTGGGTTTCCTCCGGGTACTCCGGTTTCCTCCCACAATCCAAAAATATACTGGTAGGTAAATTGGCTCCCAACAAAATTAACCCTAGCATGAATGTGTGTACATGTGATAGGGAATATAGATTGTAAGCTCCACTGGGGCAGGGACTGATGTGAATGACCGAATATTCTCTGTAAAGCGCTGCGGAATATGTGTGCGCTATATAAATAACTGGTAATAATAAATTGCGAATAGACACTTCTTAGCAGTTTCTGAGTAGCTCCAGACTTACTCGGCAACTGCGATAAGTTCAGTCAGTTTCGTTCCTGGTTTGACGTCACAAACACTCCCAGCGTTCGCCCAGACACTCCCCCGTTTCTTCAGACACTCCCGCGTTTTTCCCAGAAACGGCAGCGTTTTTTCACACACACCCATAAAACGGCCAGTTTCCGCCCAGAAACACCCACTTCCTGTCAATCACATTACGATCACCAGAACAAAGAAAAAAACCTTGTAATGCCATGAGTAAAATACCTAACTGCAAAGCAAATTTACTTGGCGCAGTCGCACTGCGGACATTGCGCATTAGCGACTGATCGCTCTGTTGCGAAAAAAAAATAACGAGTGATCAACTCGGAATGACCTCCTTCGTTAGCAATTCTGCTAATATTAGCAGAATTGCTAATCTTTCGTTAGCAATTGCTAATCTTTCGTTAGCAATTGTGCTATGCTAAAATACACTCAAGGAGGGCGGCGGCTTTGTGTTTGCATTTCTGCTAAAAGTAGCTAGCGAGCGAACAACTCGGAATGAGGGCCATGGTTTTGCACAACTGCTAACAAAAATCCTGCTGCGATCAACTCAGAATTACCCCCAAAGTCAGGTTTAGTTATGTTTGCACTTTGCATGTCATTTTTGTTAATTATTTTATACAGGCAACAATATGTCAGCATAAATAAATAAAAAATACAGTTTATTCTAAGATCAGTGTATAAATTATTTTTTCTAAAAGTCATTTACAAAAATACAAAAGAGGTAGGTTTAAATTAGAGATGTGCGGCGGGTACTTTTCGTGTTTTGTGTTTTGGTTCTGGTTCCATGCTCGTGTTTTGTATCTGGATTGGTTTTGCCAAAACCACCCTTTCGTGTTTTGGTTTTGGATTTGGATGATTTTTGAAAAAAACAAAAACAGCTAAAATCACATAATTTGGGCGTAATTTTGATCCTACGGTATTATTAACCTCAATAACATTAATTTCTCTCATTTCCAGTCTATTCTGAACACCTCACACCTCACAATATTGTTTTTAGGCCAAAAGGTTGCACCGAGGTGGCTGGATGACTGAGCTAAGCGACACAAGTGTGCGGCACAAACACCTGGCCCATCTAGGAGTGGCACTGCAGTGGAAGACAGGATGGCAGATTTAAAAAATTGGCCCCAAACAGCACATGATGCAAAGAAGAAAAAGAGGTGCAATGAGGTAGCTGTGTGACTAAGCTAAGCGACACAAGTGTGCAGCACAAACAACATGGGATGTGCTGAAATTTGCCCAGATGTAATACACGCACAATATTGGTGGCACAGGAGAGCGTATCCCTAAACCACACACACTCACGGCAAAGCCTGTAAAATTTATTTGGATAATAATAACCCTTTTATTTGGAGCTATTATAATAATATGCAGCACAGGCGAGCGTACCCCTACACCACACACGGCAAACCCTGTAAAAATTATTTGGATAATAATATAAGTAATGTATGTAAACCTTTTATTTGGAGTAAATAATATACAGCACAGGACACCATCACTGGACTTATGACAGCACAAGACACCACAACTGGACTGATGCAGCACAAGACAGCACCACTGGACTGGACTTATACGGCAGTACCCCTGGACTTTTATGGCAGTACCCCTGGAGTTCTACGGCAGTGTCAGACAGGATGGCACTTTAAGAAACTAGTCCCCAAACAGCACATGGTGCAAGATGGAATTGTCCTTGGGCCCTCCACCCACCCTTATGTTGTATAAACAGGACATGCACACTTTAACAAACCAATCATTTCAGCCACAGGGTCTGCTACACGACTGTGGCTGAAATGACTGGTTTGTTTGGTCCCCCACCAAAAAAGAAGCAACCAATCTCTCCTTGCACAAACTGGCTCTACAGAGGCAAGATGTACACCTCCTCCTCATCCTCCGATTCCTCACCCCTTTCAGTGTATACATCCTCCTCCTCACAGAGTATTAATTCTAGAGATGTGCACTTGAAATTTTTCGGGTTTTGTGTTTTGGTTTTGGGTTCGGTTCCGCGGCCGTGTTTTGGGTTCGACCACGTTTTGGCAAAACCTCACCGAATTTTTTTTGTCGGATTCGGGTGTGTTTTGTAGAGATGAGCGGGTTCGGTTTCTCTGAAACCGAACCCGCACGAACTTCATGGTTTTTTTACGGGTCCGAGCAGACTCGGATCCTCCCGCCTTGCTCGGTTAACCCGAGCGCGCCCGAACGTCATCATGACGCTGTCGGATTCTCGCGAGACTCGGATTCTATATAAGGAGCCGCGCGTCGCCGCCATTTTCACACGTGCATTGAGATTGATAGGGAGAGGACGTGGCTGGCGTCCTCTCCATTAGAAATTAGATTAGAAGAGAGAGAGAGATTGTGCAGAGTCAGACAGAGTTTACCACAGTGACCAGTGCAGTTGTTGTTAGTTAACTTTTATTTATTTTAATATAATATATCCGTTCTCTGCTATATCCGTTCTCTGCCTGAAAAAAAACGATACACAGCAGCAGCCAGTCACACAGTGTGACTCAGTCTGTGTGCACTCAGCTCAGCCCAGTGTGCTGCACATCAATGTATAAAAGGCAAAGCTTATAATAATTGTGGGGGAGACTGGGGAGCACTGCAGGTTGTTATAGCAGGAGCCCCCAGGAGTACATAATATTATATTAATTTAAAATTAAACAGTGCACACTTTTGCTGCAGGAGTGCCACTGCCAGTGTGACTAGTGGTGACCAGTGCCTGACCACCAGTATAGTAGTATATTGTTGTATGTATTGTATACTATCTCTTTATCAACCAGTCTATATTAGCAGCAGACACAGTACAGTGCGGTAGTTCACGGCTGTGGCTACCTCTGTGTCGGCAGTCGGAACTCGGCAGGCAGTCCGTCCATCCATAATTGTATTACAATATATACCACCTAACCGTGGTATTTTTTTTTCTTTCTTTATACCGTCGTCATAGTGTCATACTAGTTGTTACGAGTATACTACTATCTCTTTATCAACCAGTGTACAGTGCGGTAGTTCACGGCTGTGGCTACCTCTGTGTCGGCAGGCAGTCCGTCCATCCATAATTGTATTATTATTATAATATATACCACCTAACCGTGGTTTTTTTTTCATTCTTTATACCGTCATAGTGTCATACTAGTTGTTACGAGTATACTACTATCTCTTTATCAACCAGTGTACAGTGCGGTAGTTCACGGCTGTGGCTACCTCTGTGTCGGCAGTCGGCAGGCAGTCCGTCCATCCATAATTGTATTATTATTATAATATATACCACCTAACCGTGGTTTTTTTTTCATTCTTTATACCGTCGTCATAGTGTCATACTAGTTGTTACGAGTATACTACTATCTCTTTATCAACCAGTGTACAGTGCGGTAGTTCACGGCTGTGGCTACCTCTGTGTCGGCAGTCGGCAGGCAGTCCGTCCATCCATAATTGTATTATTATTATAATATATACCACCTAACCGTGGTTTTTTTTTCATTCTTTATACCGTCGTCATAGTGTCATACTAGTTGTTACGAGTATACTACTATCTCTTTATCAACCAGTGTACAGTGCGGTAGTTCACGGCTGTGGCTACCTCTGTGTCGGCAGTCGGCAGGCAGTCCGTCCATCCATAATTGTATTATTATTATAATATATACCACCTAACTGTGGTATTTTTTTTTCTTTCTTTATACCGTCGTCATAGTGTCATACTAGTTGTTACGAGTATACTACTATCTCTTTATCAACCAGTGTACAGTGCGGTAGTTCACGGCTGTGGCTACCTCTGTGTCGGCAGTCGGCAGGCAGTCCGTCCATCCATAATTGTATTATTATTATAATATATACCACCTAACTGTGGTATTTTTTTTTCTTTCTTTATACCGTCGTCATAGTGTCATACTAGTTGTTACGAGTATACTACTATCTCTTTATCAACCAGTGTACAGTGCGGTAGTTCACGGCTGTGGCTACCTCTGTGTCGGCAGTCGGCAGGCAGTCCGTCCATCCATAATTGTATTATTATTATAATATATACCACCTAACTGTGGTATTTTTTTTTCTTTCTTTATACCGTCGTCATAGTGTCATACTAGTTGTTACGAGTATACTACTATCTCTTTATCAACCAGTGTACAGTGCGGTAGTTCACGGCTGTGGCTACCTCTGTGTCGGCAGTCGGCAGGCAGTCCGTCCATCCATAATTGTATTATTATTATAATATATACCACCTAACCGTGGTTTTTTTTTCATTCTTTATACCGTCATAGTGTCATACTAGTTGTTACGAGTATACTACTATCTCTTTATCAACCAGTGTACAGTGCGGTAGTTCACGGCTGTGGCTACCTCTGTGTCGGAACTCGGCAGGCAGTCCGTCCATCCATAATTGTATTACAATATATACCACCTAACCGTGGTTTTTTTTTCATTCTTTATACCGTCATAGTCAGTCATACTAGTTGTTACGAGTATACTACTATCTCTTTATCAACCAGTGTACAGTGCGGTAGTTCACGGCTGTGGCTACCTCTGTGTCGGCACTCGGCAGGCAGTCCGTCCATCCATAATTGTATTACAATATATACCACCTAACCGTGGTTTTTTTATACCACCTAACCGTGGCAGTCCGTCCATAATTGTATACTAGTATCCAATCCATCCATCTCCATTGTTTACCTGAGGTGCCTTTTAGTTCTGCCTATAAAATATGGAGAACAAAAAAGTTGAGGTTCCAAAATTAGGGAAAGATCAAGATCCACTTCTACCTCGTGCTGAAGCTGCTGCCACTAGTCATGGCCGAGACGATGAAATGCCAGCAACGTCGTCTGCCAAGGCCGATGCCCAATGTCATAGTACAGAGCATGTCAAATCCAAAACACCAAATATCAGAAAAAAAAGGACTCCAAAACCTAAAATAAAATTGTCGGAGGAGAAGCGTAAACTTGCCAATATGCCATTTACCACACGGAGTGGCAAGGAACGGCTGAGGCCCTGGCCTATGTTCATGGCTAGTGGTTCAGCTTCACATGAGGATGGAAGCACTCAGCCTCTCGCTAGAAAACTGAAAAGACTCAAGCTGGCAAAAGCACCGCAAAGAACTGTGCGTTCTTTGAAATCCCAAATCCACAAGGAGAGTCCAATTGTGTCGTTTGCGATGCCTGACCTTCCCAACACTGGACGTGAAGAGCATGCGCCTTCCACTATTTGCATGCCCCCTGCAAGTGCTGGAAGGAGCACCCGCAGTCCAGTTCCTGATAGTCAGATTGAAGATGTCAGTGTTGAAGTACACCAGGATGAGGAGGATATGGGTGTTGCTGGCGCTGGGGAGGAAATTGACCAGGAGGATTCTGATGGTGAGGTGGTTTGTTTAAGTCAGGCACCCGGGGAGACACCTGTTGTCCGTGGGAGGAATATGGCCGTTGACATGCCAGGTGAAAATACCAAAAAAATCAGCTCTTCGGTGTGGAGGTATTTCACCAGAAATGCGGACAACAGGTGTCAAGCCGTGTGTTCCCTTTGTCAAGCTGTAATAAGTAGGGGTAAGGACGTTAACCACCTCGGAACATCCTCCCTTATACGTCACCTGCAGCGCATTCATAATAAGTCAGTGACAAGTTCAAAAACTTTGGGTGACAGCGGAAGCAGTCCACTGACCAGTAAATCCCTTCCTCTTGTAACCAAGCTCACGCAAACCACCCCACCAACTCCCTCAGTGTCAATTTCCTCCTTCCCCAGGAATGCCAATAGTCCTGCAGGCCATGTCACTGGCAAGTCTGACGAGTCCTCTCCTGCCTGTGATTCCTCCGATGCATCCTTGCGTGTAACGCCTACTGCTGCTGGCGCTGCTGTTGTTGCCGCTGGGAGTCGATGGTCATCCCAGAGGGGAAGTCGTAAGCCCACTTGTACTACTTCCAGTAAGCAATTGACTGTTCAACAGTCCTTTGCGAGGAAGATGAAATATCACAGCAGTCATCCTACTGCAAAGCGGATAACTGAGTCCTTGACAACTATGTTGGTGTTAGACGTGCGTCCGGTATCCGCCGTTAGTTCACAGGGAACTAGACAATTTATTGAGGCAGTGTGCCCCCGTTACCAAATACCATCTAGGTTCCACTTCTCTAGGCAGGCGATACCGAGAATGTACACGGACGTCAGAAAAAGACTCACCAGTGTCCTAAAAAATGCAGTTGTACCCAATGTCCACTTAACCACGGACATGTGGACAAGTGGAGCAGGGCAGGGTCAGGACTATATGACTGTGACAGCCCACTGGGTAGATGTATGGACTCCCGCCGCAAGAACAGCAGCGGCGGCACCAGTAGCAGCATCTCGCAAACGCTAACTCTTTCCTAGGCAGGCTACGCTTTGTATCACCGCTTTCCAGAATACGCACACAGCTGAAAACCTCTTACGGCAACTGAGGAAGATCATCGCGGAATGGCTTACCCCAATTGGACTCTCCTGTGGATTTGTGGCATCGGACAACGCCAGCAATATTGTGTGTGCATTAAATATGGGCAAATTCCAGCACGTCCCATGTTTTGCACATACCTTGAATTTGGTGGTGCAGAATTTTTTAAAAAACGACAGGGGCGTGCAAGAGATGCTGTCGGTGGCCAGAAAAATTGCGGGACACTTTCGGCGTACAGGCACCACGTACAGAAGACTGGAGCACCACCAAAAACTACTGAACCTGCCCTGCCATCATCTGAAGCAAGAAGTGGTAACGAGGTGGAATTCAACCCTCTATATGCTTCAGAGGTTGGAGGAGCAGCAAAAGGCCATTCAAGCCTATACAATTGAGCACGATATAGGAGATGGAATGCACCTGTCTCAAGTGCAGTGGAGAATGATTTCAACGTTGTGCAAGGTTCTGATGCCCTTTGAACTTGCCACACGTGAAGTCAGTTCAGACACTGCCAGCCTGAGTCAGGTCATTCCCCTCATCAGGCTTTTGCAGAAGAAGCTGGAGGCATTGAAGAAGGAGCTAACACGGAGCGATTCCGCTAGGCATGTGGGACTTGTGGATGCAGCCCTTAATTCGCTTAACAAGGATTCACGGGTGGTCAATCTGTTGAAATCAGAGCACTACATTTTGGCCACCGTGCTCGATCCTAGATTTAAAGCCTACCTTGGATCTCTCTTTCCGGCAGACACAGGTCTGCTGGGGTTGAAAGACCTGCTGGTGACAAAATTGTCAAGTCAAGCGGAACGCGACCTGTCAACATCTCCTCCTTCACATTCTCCCGCAACGGGGGGTGCGAGGAAAAGGCTCAGAATTCCGAGCCCACCCGCTGGCGGTGATGCAGGGCAGTCTGGAGCGACTGCTGATGCTGACATCTGGTCCGGACTGAAGGACCTGACAACGATTACGGACATGTCGTCTACTGTCACTGCATATGATTCTCTCAACATTGATAGAATGGTGGAGGATTATATGAGTGACCGCATCCAAGTAGGCACGTCACACAGTCCGTACTTATACTGGCAGGAAAAAGAGGCAATTTGGAGGCCCTTGCACAAACTGGCTTTATTCTACCTAAGTTGCCCTCCCACAAGTGTGTACTCCGAAAGAGTGTTTAGTGCCGCCGCTCACCTTGTCAGCAATCGGCGTACGAGGTTACATCCAGAAAATGTGGAGAAGATGATGTTCATTAAAATGAATTATAATCAATTCCTCCGCGGAGACATTGACCAGCAGCAATTGCCTCCACAAAGTACACAGGGAGCTGAGATGGTGGATTCCAGTGGGGACGAATTGATAATCTGTGAGGAGGGGGATGTACACGGTGATATATCGGAGGGTGAAGATGAGGTGGACATCTTGCCTCTGTAGAGCCAGTTTGTGCAAGGAGAGATTAATTGCTTCTTTTTTGGGGGGGGTCCAAACCAACCCGTCATATCAGTCACAGTCGTGTGGCAGACCCTGTCACTGAAATGATGGGTTGGTTAAAGTGTGCATGTCCTGTTTTGTTTATACAACATAAGGGTGGGTGGGAGGGCCCAAGGATAATTCCATCTTGCACCTCTTTTTTCTTTTCTTTTTCTTTGCATCATGTGCTGATTGGGGAGGGTTTTTTGGAAGGGACATCCTGCGTGACACTGCAGTGCCACTCCTAGATGGGCCCGGTGTTTGTGTCGGCCACTAGGGTCGCTTATCTTTCTCACACAGTCAGCTACCTCATTGCGCCTCTTTTTTTCTTTGCGTCATGTGCTGTTTGGGGAGGGTTTTTTGGAAGGGACATCCTGCGTGACACTGCAGTGCCACTCCTAGATGGGCCCGGTGTTTGTGTCGGCCACTAGGGTCGCTTATCTTACTCACACAGCGACCTCGGTGCAAATTTTAGGACTAAAAATAATATTGTGAGGTGTGATGTGTTCAGAATAGGCTGAAAATGAGTGTAAATTATGTTTTTTGAGGTTAATAATACTTTGGGATCAAAATTACCCCCAAATTCTATGATTTAAGCTGTTTTTTAGGGTTTTTTGAAAAAAACACCCGAATCCAAAACACACCCGAATCCGACAAAAAAAATTCGGTGAGGTTTTGCCAAAACGCGGTCGAACCCAAAACACGGCCGCGGAACCGAACCCAAAACCAAAACACAAAACCCGAAAAATTTCAGGCGCTCATCTCTAGTGTTTTGGATTCGGGTGTTTTTTTAAAAAAACACTAAAAAACAGCTTAAATCAAAGAATTTGGGGGTCATTTTGATCCCAAAGTATTATTAACCTCAAAAACCATAATTTCCACTCATTTTCAGTCTATTCTGAATACCTCACACCTCACAATATTATTTTTAGTCCTAAAATTTGCACCGAGGTAGCTGTGTGAGTAAGATAAGCGACCCTAGTGGCCGACACAAACACCGGGCCCATCTAGGAGTGGCACTGCAGTGTCACGCAGGATGGCCCTTCCAAAAAACACTCCCCAAACAGCACATGACGCAAAGAAAAAAAGAGGCGCAATGAGGTAGCTGTGTGAGTAAGATAAGCGACCCTAGTGGCCGACACAAACACCTGGCCCATCTAGGAGTGGCACTGCAGTGTCACGCAGGATGGCCCTTCCAAAAAACACTCCCCAAACAGCACATGACGCAAAGAAAAAAAGAGGCGCAATGAGGTAGCTGTGTGAGTAAGATAAGCGACCCTAGTGGCCGACACAAACACCTGGCCCATCTAGGAGTGGCACTGCAGTGTCACGCAGGATGGCCCTTCCAAAAAACACTCCCCAAACAGCACATGACGCAAAGAAAAAAAGGGCGCAATGAGGTAGCTGTGTGAGTAAGATAAGCGACCCTAGTGGCCGACACAAACACCGGGCCCATCTAGGAGTGGCACTGCAGTGTCACGCAGGATGGCCCTTCCAAAAAACACTCCCCAAACAGCACATGATGCAAAGAAAAAAAGAGGCGCAATGAGGTAGCTGTGTGAGTAAGATAAGCGACCCTAGTGGCCGACACAAACACCGGGCCCATCTAGGAGTGGCACTGCAGTGTCACGCAGGATGGCCCTTCCAAAAAACACTCCCCAAACAGCACATGACGCAAAGAAAAAAAGAGGCGCAATGAGGTAGCTGTGTGAGTAAGATAAGCGACCCTAGTGGCCGACACAAACACCGGGCCCATCTAGGAGTGGCACTGCAGTGTCACGCAGGATGGCCCTTCCAAAAAACACTCCCCAAACAGCACATGACGCAAAGAAAAAAAGAGGCGCAATGAGGTAGCTGTGTGAGTAAGATAAGCGACCCTAGTGGCCGACACAAACACCTGGCCCATCTAGGAGTGGCACTGCAGTGTCACGCAGGATGGCCCTTCCAAAAAACACTCCCCAAACAGCACATGACGCAAAGAAAAATTAAAGAAAAAAGAGGTGCAAGATGGAATTGTCCTTGGGCCCTCCCACCCACCCTTATGTTGTATAAACAGGACATGCACACTTTAACCAACCCATCATTTCAGTGACAGGGTCTGCCACACGACTGTGACTGAAATGACGGGTTGGTTTGGACCCCCACCGAAAAAGAAGCAATTAATCTCTCCTTGCACAAACTGGCTCTACAGAGGCAAGATGTCCACCTCATCATCATCCTCCGATATATCACCGTGTACATCCCCTTCCTCACAGATTATCAATTCGTCCCCACTGGAATCCACCATCTCAGCTCCCTGTGTACTTTGTGGAGGCAATTGCTGCTGGTCAATGTCTCCACGGAGGAATTGATTATAATTCATTTTAATGAACATCATCTTCTCCACATTTTCTGGAAGTAACCTCGTACGCCGATTGCTGACAAGGTGAGCGGCGGCACTAAACACTCTTTCGGAGTACACACTTGTGGGAGGGCAACTTAGGTAGAATAAAGCCAGTTTGTGCAAGGGCCTCCAAATTGCCTCTTTTTCCTGCCAGTATAAGTACGGACTGTGTGACGTGCCTACTTGGATGCGGTCACTCATATAATCCTCCACCATTCTTTCAATGGGGAGAGAATCATATGCAGTGACAGTAGACGACATGTCCGTAATCGTTGACAGGTCCTTCAGTCCGGACCAGATGTCAGCATCAGCAGTCGCTCCAGACTGCCCTGCATCACCGCCAGCGGGTGGGCTCGGAATTCTGAGCCTTTTCCTCGCACTCCCAGTTGCGGGAGAATGTGAAGGAGGAGATGTTGACAGGTCGCGTTCCGCTTGACTTGACAATTTTCTCACCAGCAGGTCTTTGAACCCCAGCAGACTTGTGTCTGCCGGAAAGAGAGATCCAAGGTAGGTTTTAAATCTAGGATCGAGCACGGAGGCCAAAATGTAGTGCTCTGATTTCAACAGATTGACCACCCGTGAATCCTTGTTAAGCGAATTAAGGGCTCCATCCACAAGTCCCACATGCCTAGCGGAATCGCTCCGTGTTAGCTCCTCCTTCAATGTCTCCAGCTTCTTCTGCAAAAGCCTGATGAGGGGAATGACCTGACTCAGGCTGGCAGTGTCTGAACTGACTTCACGTGTGGCAAGTTCAAAGGGCAGCAGAACCTTGCACAACGTTGAAATCATTCTCCACTGCGCTTGAGACAGGTGCATTCCACCTCCTATATCGTGCTGAATTGTATAGGCTTGAATGGCCTTTTGCTGCTCCTCCAACCTCTGAAGCATATATAGGGTTGAATTCCACCTCGTTACCACTTCTTGCGTCAGATGATGGCAGGGCAGGTTCAGGCGTTTTTGGTGTTGCTCCAGTCTTCTGTACGTGGTGCCTGTACGCCGAAAGTGTCCCGCAATTCTTCTGGCCACCGACAGCATCTCTTGCACGCCCCTGTCGTTTTTTAAAAAATTCTGCACCACCAAATTCAAGGTATGTGCAAAACATGGGACGTGCTGGAATTTGCCCAGATTTAATGCACACACAATATTGCTGGCGTTGTCCGATGCCACAAATCCACAGGAGAGTCCAATTGGGGTAAGCCATTCCGCGATGATCTTCCTCAGTTGCCGTAAGAGGTTTTCAGCTGTGTGCGTATTCTGGAAACCGGTGATACAAAGCGTAGCCTGCCTAGGAAAGAGTTGGCGTTTGCGAGATGCTGCTACTGGTGCCGCCGCTGCTGTTCTTGCGGCGGGAGTCCATACATCTACCCAGTGGGCTGTCACAGTCATATAGTCCTGACCCTGCCCTGCTCCACTTGTCCACATGTCCGTGGTTAAGTGGACATTGGGTACAGCTGCATTTTTTAGGACACTGGTGACTCTTTTTCTGAGGTCTGTGTACATTTTCGGTATCGCCTGCCTAGAGAAATGGAACCTAGATGGTATTTGGTACCGGGGACACAGTACCTCCAACAAGTCTCTAGTTGGCTCTGCAGTAATGATGGATACCGGAACCACGTTTCTCATCACCCAGGATGCCAAGGCCTCAGTTATCCGCTTTGCAGCAGGATGACTGCTGTGATATTTCATCTTCCTCGCAAAGGACTGTTGGACAGTCAATTGCTTGGTGGAAGTAGTAAAAGTGGTCTTACGATTTCCCCTCTGGGATGACCATCGACTCCCAGCAGCAACAACAGCAGCGCCAGCAGCAGTAGGCGTTACACGCAAGGATGCATCGGAGGAATCCCAGGCAGGAGAGGAATCGTCAGAATTGCCAGTGACATGGCCTGCAGGACTATTGGCATTCCTGGGGAAGGAGGAAATTGACACTGAGGGAGTTGGTGGGGTGGTTTGCGTGAGCTTGGTTACAAGAGGAAGGGATTTACTGGTCAGTGGACTGCTTCCGCTGTCGCCCAAAGTTTTTGAACTTGTCACTGACTTATTATGAATGCGCTGCAGGTGACGTATAAGGGAGGATGTTCCGAGGTGGTTAACGTCCTTACCCCTACTTATTACAGCTTGACAAAGGCAACACACGGCTTGACAAATGTTGTCCGCATTTCTGGTGAAATACTTCCACACCGAAGAGCTGATTTTTTTGGTATTTTCACCAGGCATGTCAACGGCCATATTCCTCCCACGGACAACAGGTGTCTCCCCGGGTGCCTGACTTAAACAAACCACCTCACCATCAGAATCCTCCTTGTCAATTTCCTCCCCAGCGCCAGCAACACCCATATCCTCCTCATCCTGGTGTACTTCAACACTGACATCTTCAATCTGACTATCAGGAACTGGACTGCGGGTGCTGCTTCCAGCACTTGCAGGGGGCGTGCAAATGGTGGAAGGCGCATGCTCTTCACGTCCAGTGTTGGGAAGGTCAGGCATCGCAACCGACACAATTGGACTCTCCTTGTGGATTTGGGATTTCGAAGAACGCACAGTTCTTTGCGGTGCTTTTGCCAGCTTGAGTCTTTTCATTTTTCTAGCGAGAGGCTGAGTGCTTCCATCCTCATGTGAAGCTGAACCACTAGCCATGAACATAGGCCAGGGCCTCAGCCGTTCCTCGCCACTCCGTGTGGTAAATGGCATATTGGCAAGTTTACGCTTCTCCTCCGACAATTTTATTTTAGATTTTGGAGTCCTTTTTTTACTGATATTTGGTGTTTTGGATTTTACATGCTCTGTACTATGACATTGGGCATCGGCCTTGGCAGACGACGTTGCTGGCATTTCATCGTCTCGGCCATGACTAGTGGCAGCAGCTTCAGCACGAGGTGGAAGTGGATCTTGATCTTTCCCTAATTTTGGAACCTCAACATTTTTGTTCTCCATATTTTAATAGGCACAACTAAAAGGCACCTCAGGTAAACAATGGAGATGGATGGATACTAGTATACTTATGGATGGACGAGCGACTGCCGACACAGAGGTAGCTACAGCCGTGGACTACCGTACTGTGTCTGCTGCTAATATAGACTGGATGATAATGAGATGAAATCAATATATATTATATCACACTAGTACTGCAGCCGGACAGGTAGATATATTTATTATGTAATGACTGATGACGGACCTGCTGGACACAGTCAGCTCAGCAGCACCGCAGACTGCTACAGTAAGCTACTATAGTAGTATGTATAAAGAAGAAAGAAAAAAAAAAAACCACGGGTAGGTGGTATACAATTATGGATGGACGAGCGACTGCCGACACAGAGGTAGCTACAGCCGTGGACTACCGTACTGTGTCTGCTGCTAATATAGACTGGATGATAATGAGATGAAATCAATATATATATATATAATATCACTTGTACTGCAGCCGGACAGGTATATATATTTATTATGTAATGACTGATGACGGACCTGCTGGACACTGTCAGCTCAGCAGCACCGCAGACTGCTACAGTAAGCTACTATAGTAGTATGTATAAAGAAGAAAGAAAAAAAAAAAAACACGGGTAGGTGGTATACAATTATGGATGGACGAGCGACTGCCGACACAGAGGTAGCTACAGCCGTGGACTACCGTACTGTGTCTGCTGCTAATATAGACTGGATGATAATGAGATGAAATCAATATATATTATATCACACTAGTACTGCAGCCGGACAGGTAGATATATTTATTATGTAATGACTGATGACGGACCTGCTGGACACAGTCAGCTCAGCAGCACCGCAGACTGCTACAGTAAGCTACTATAGTAGTATGTATAAAGAAGAAAGAAAAAAAAAACCACGGGTAGGTGGTATACAATTATGGATGGACGAGCGACTGCCGACACAGAGGTAGCTACAGCCGTGGACTACCGTACTGTGTCTGCTGCTAATATAGACTGGATGATAATGAGATGAAATCAATATATATATATATAATATCACTAGTACTGCAGCCGGACAGGTATATATATTTATTATGTAATGACTGATGACGGACCTGCTGGACACTGTCAGCTCAGCAGCACCGCAGACTGCTACAGTAAGCTACTATAGTAGTATGTATAAAGAAGAAAAAAAAAACCACGGGTAGGTGGTATACAATTATGGATGGACGAGCGACTGCCGACACAGAGGTAGCTACAGCCGTGGACTACCGTACTGTGTCTGCTGCTAATATAGACTGGATGATAATGAGATGAAATCAATATATATATATATAATATCACTAGTACTGCAGCCGGAGAGGTATATATATTTATTATGTAATGACTGATGACGGACCTGCTGGACACTGTCAGCTCAGCAGCACCGCAGACTGCTACAGTAAGCTACTATAGTAGTATGTATAAAGAAGAAAGAAAAAAAAAAAAACCACGGGTAGGTGGTATACAATTATGGATGGACGAGCGACTGCCGACACAGAGGTAGCTACAGCCGTGGACTACCGTACCCTGTCTGCTGCTAATATAGACTGGATGATAATGAGATGAAATCAATATATATATATATATATATAATATCACTAGTACTGCAGCCGGACAGGTATATATATTTATTATGTAATGACTGATGACGGACCTGCTGGACACAGTCAGCTCAGCAGCACCGCAGACTGCTACAGTAAGCTACTATAGTAGTATGTATAAAGAAGAAAGAAAAAAAAAAAACCACGGGTAGGTGGTATACAATATTATATATATATTATATACAATTATATATATATATATATATATATATATATATATTAAACTGGTGGTGACTGGTGGTCAGGTCACTGGTCACACTATCAGCAACTTGCAAGTAGTACTCCTAAGCAGACAATCACAATATATATTATACTGGTGGTCAGTGTGGTCACAATGGCAGTGTGGCACTCTGGCAGCAAAAGTGTGCACTGTACGTTATATGTACTCCTGAGTCCTGCTCTCAGACTCTAACTGCTCCCCACTGTCAGTGTCTCCCCCACAAGTCAGATAATATACAGTCACACTAACTATCACTTCAGCAAGTAACTAGTACTCCTCCTAATGCTCCCCAAAATTACTACTGTGTCTCTCTCTACTGTCTCACTCTCTTCTCTATAAACGGAGAGGACGCCAGCCACGTCCTCTCCCTATGAATCTCAATGTACGTGTGAAAATGGCGGCGACGCGCGGCTCCTTATATAGAATCCGAGTCTCGCGATAGAATCCGAGCCTCGCGAGAATCCGACAGCGGGATGATGATGTTCGGGCGCGCTCGGGTTAACCGAGCAAGGCGGGAAGATCCGAGTCGCTCGGCCCCGTGTAAAAAAACATGAAGTTCGGGCGGGTTCGGATTCCGAGGAACCGAACCCGCTCATCCCTAATTAATTCGTCCCCACTGGAATCCACCATCACAGGTCCCTATGTACTTTCTGTAGGCAATTGCTGGTAAAGGTCTCCCTGGAGGAATTTATAATTAATTTTGATGAACATCATCTTCTCCACATTTTGTGGAAGTAACCTCCTATGCCGATCGCTGACAAGGTTACCGGCTGCACTAAAAACTCTTTCAGAGTACACACTGGAGGGGGGCAACTTAGGTAAAGTAAATCCAGTTTGTGTAAGGGCATCCAAATTGCCTCTTTCCTGCCAGTATACATACGGACTGTCTGACATGCCTACTTGGATGCTGTCACTCATATAATCCTCCACCATTCTTTCAATGGTGACAGAATCATATGCAGTGACAGTAGACATGTCAGTAATCGTTGGCAGGTCCTTCAGTCCGGACCAGATGTCAGCACTTGCTCCTGACTGCCCTGCATCACCGCCAGTGGGTGGGCTAGGAAATCTTATCCTTTTCCTCGCAGCCCCAGTTGCGGGAGAAAATGAAGGAGGAGCTGTTGGCGGGACACGTTCCACTTGAGTTGACAATTTTCTCACCAGCAACCTCTGCAGACTTGTGTCTGCTGGAAAGAGAGATACAATGTAAGCTTTAAACCTAGGATCGTGCACGGTGGCCAAAATGTAGTGCTCTGATTTCAACAGATTGACCACCCTTGAATCCTGTCAAAGCGAATGAAGAGCTCCATCCACAAGTCCCACATACTTTGCGGAATCGCTTCATCTTAGCTCCTCCTTCAATTTCTCCAGCTGCTTCTGCAAAAGCCTGATGAGGGGAATGACCTGACTCAAGCTGGCAGTGTCTGAACTGACTTCACGTGTGGCAAGTTCAAAGGGTTGAAGAACCTTGCACAAGACGGAAATCATTCTCCACTGCGCTTGAGTCAGGTGCATTCCCCCTCCTTTGCCTATATCGTAGGCAGATGTATAGGCTTGAATGGCCTTTTGCTGCTCCTCCATCCTCTGAAGCATATAGAGGGTTGAATTCCACCTCGTTACCACCTCTTGCTTCAGGTGATGGCAGGAGAGGTTCAGGAGTGTTTGCTGGCGCTCCAGTCTTCGGCACGCAGTGGCTGAATGTTGAAAGTGGGCCGCAAATTTCTGGGCCACCGACAGCATCTCCTGCACACCCGTCATTTAAAAAAAAATTCTGCACCACCAAATTAATTGTATGTGCAAAACATGGGATGTGCTGGAATTTTCCCAGATATAATGCACGCACAATATTGGTGGGATTATCCGATATAACAAATCCCCTGGAGAGTCTAATTAGGGTAAGCCATTGTGCAATGATGTCCCTCAGTTTCCGTAAGAGGTTGTCAGCGGTGTGCCTCTTACGGATAGCAGTGATACATAGCGCAGCCTGCCTAGGAATGAGTTGGCGTTTGCGAGATGCTGCTACTGGTGCCGCTGCTGTTGTTGCTGCGGGAGGCCATACATCTACCCAGTTTGTCACAGTCATATAGTCCTTAGTCTGCCCTGTTCCACTTGTCCACCTGTTCGTGGTTAAGTGGACAGTGGGTACAACTGCATTTTTTAGGACACTGAGGACACTTTTTCTGACGTCTCTGTACTGTACATTCTTGGTATCGCCTGCCTAGTGAAGTGGAACCTAGACGGGATTTGGTACCGGGGACACACTACCTCCATCAATTCTCTAAGTCCCACTGAACTAATGGTGGATACCGGACGCACGTCTAACACCAACATAGCTGTCAAGGCCTCAGTTATCCACTTTGCAACAGGATGACTGCTGTCATATTTCATTTTCCTCACAAAGGACTGTTGGACAGTCAATTGCTTTTCTCTGACGTCCTAGTGGATGCTGGGAACTCCGTAATGACCATGGGGAATAGCGGCTCCGCAGGAGACTGGGCACAAAAGTAAAGCTTTAGGACTACCTGGTGTGCACTGGCTCCTCCCCCTATGACCCTCCTCCAAGCCTCAGTTAGATTTTTGTGCCCGACCGAGCAGGGTGCAATCTAGGGGGCTCTCCTGAGCTTCTTAGAAAAAGTTAGTTTTAGGTTTCTTATTTTCAGTGAGACCTGCTGGCAACAGGCTCACTGCATCGAGGGACTAAGGGGAGAAGAAGCGAACCTGCCTGCTTGCAGCCAGCTTGGGCTTCTTAGGCTACTGGACACCATTAGCTCCAGAGGGACCGAACACAGGCCCAGCCTCGGAGTCCGGTCCCAGAGCCGCGCCGCCGGCCCCCTTACAGAGCCAGAAGCAAGAAGAGGTCCGGAAAATCGGCGGCAGAAGACATCAGTCTTCAACAAGGTAGCGCACAGCACTGCAGCTGTGCGCCATTGCTCCTCAGGCACACTTCACACTCCGGTCACTGAGGGTGCAGGGCGCTAGGGGGGGGGCGCCCTGAGCAGCAATAAAAACACCTTGGCTGGCGAAAATACATCACATATAACCCCCAGGGCTATATGGATGTATTTTAACCCCTGCCAGAATACAGCAAAACGCAGGAGAAAAGTCAGCCGAGAAGGGGGCGGAGCCTATCTCCTCAGCACACTGGCGCCATTTTCCCTCACAGCTCCGCTGGAAGGACGTCTCCCTGACTCTCCCCTGCAGTCCTGCACTACAGAAAAGGGTAAAAAAGAGAGGGGGGGCACTAATTGGCGCAGTTTGATAATATCAGCAGCTATAAGGGGAAAACACATTATATAGTGGTATCCCTATATATATAGCGCTCTGGTGTGTGCTGGCATACTCTCCCTCTGTCTCCCCAAAGGGCTAGTGGGGTCCTCTCCTCTATCAGAGCATTCCCTGTGTGTGTGCTGTGTGTCGGTACGATTGTGTCGACATGTTTGAGGAGGAAAATGATGTGGAGGCGGAGCAATTGCCTGTAATAGAGATGTCACCCCCTAGGGAGTCGACACCTGAGTGGATGGGCTTATGGAAGGACTTACGTGACAGTGTTAGCTCTTTACAAAAGACGGTTGATGACATGAGGCAGCCGGCTACTCAGCTTGTGCCTGTCCAGGCGTCTCAAAGGCCATCAGGGGCTCTAAAACGCCCGTTACCTCAGATGGCAGACACAGATGCCGACACGGATACTGACTCCAGTGTCGACGATGAAGAGACGAATGTGACTTCCAGTAGGGCCACACGTTACATGATTGAGGCAATGAAAAATGTTTTACATATTTCTGATAATACAAGTACCACTAAAAAGGGTATTATGTTTGGTGAGAAAAATCTGCCTGTAGTTTTTCCTGCATCTGAGGAATTAAATGAAGTGTGTGATGAAGCGTGGGTTTCCCCCGATAAAAAACTGATAATTCCTAAAAGGTTATTGGCATCATACCCTTTCCCGCCAGAGGATAGGGCACGTTGGGAAACACCCCCTAGGGTGGATAAAGCGCTCACACGCTTGTCTAAACAGGTGGCACTACCCTCTCCTGAGACGGCCGCCCTTAAGGAACCTGCTGACAGAAAGCAGGAGAATATCCTAAAATGTATATACACTCACAAGGGAGTTATACTGCGACCAGCAATCGCCTCAGCCTGGATGTGCAGTGCTGGGGTGGCTTGGTCGGATTCCCTGATGGACAATATTGATACCCTAGACAGGGACAGTATATTACTGACTATAGAGCATTTGAAAGATGCATTTCTATATATGCGTGATGCACAGAGGGATATCTGCCGACTGGCATCAAGAGTAAGTGCGCTGTCCATTTCTGCCAGAAGAGGGTTATGGACGCGGCAGTGGTCAGGTGATGCGGATTCCAAAAGGCATATGGAAGTATTGCCTTATAAAGGGGAGGAGTTATTTGGGGTAGGTCTATCAGACCTGGTAGCCACGGCAACTGCTGGGAAATCCACATTTTTACCCCACGTAGCCTCTCAACATAAGAAGACGCCGTATTATCAGGCGCAATCCTTTCGGCCCCATAAGGGCAAGCAAGCAAAAGGCTCCTCATTTCTGCCCCGTGGCAGGGGGAGAGGAAAAAGGCTGCAGCAAACAGCCAGTTCCCAGGAACAGAAGCCCTCTCCCGCCTCTGCCAAGTCCTCAGCATGACGCTGGGGCTTTACAAGCGGACTCAGGCACGGTGGGGGCCCGTCTCAAGAATTTCAGCGCGCAGTGGGCTCACTCACAAGTGGACCCCTGGATCCTTCAGGTGGTATCTCAGGGGTACAAATTGGAATTCGAGACGTCTCCCCCTCGCCGTTTCCTAAAGTCTGCTTTACCGACGTCTCCCTCCGACAGGGAGGCGGTATTGGAAGCCATTCACAAGCTGTATTCCCAGCAGGTGATAATCAAGGTACCCCTCCTGCAACAGGGAAAGGGGTATTATTCCACGCTGTTTGTGGTACCGAAGCCGGACGGCTCGGTGAGACCTATTTTAAATCTAAAATCCTTGAACACTTACATACAGAGGTTCAAATTCAAGATGGAGTCACTCAGAGCGGTGATTGCGAACCTGGAAGAAGGGGATTATATGGTGTCTCTGGACATCAAGGATGCTTACCTCCATGTCCCAATTTACCCTTCTCACCAAGGGTACCTCTGGTTTGTGGTACAGAACTGTCACTATCAGTTTCAGACGCTGCCGTTTGGATTGTCCACGGCACCCCGGGTCTTTACCAAAGTAATGGCCGAAATGATGATACTCCTTCGAAGGAAGGGAGTTTTAGTTATCCCTTACTTGGACGATCTCCTGATAAGGGCAAGATCCAGGGAACAGTTGGAAGTCGGGATAGCACTATCTCAGGTAGTGTTGCGGCAGCACGGTTGGATTCTCAATATTCCAAAGTCGCAGCTGATCCCGACGACGCGTCTTCTATTCCTAGGGATGATCCTGGACACAGTCCAGAAAAAGGTGTTTTTCCCGGAGGAGAAAGCCAGGGAGTTATCCGAGCTAGTCAGAAACCTCCTAAAACCAGGCCAAGTCTCAGTGCATCAATGCACAAGGGTCCTGGGAAAAATGGTGGCTTCCTACGAAGCAATCCCATTCGGCAGATTCCACGCAAGAACTTTCCAGTGGGACCTGCTGGACAAATGGTCCGGATCGCATCTTCAGATGCATCAGCGGATAACCCTGTCACCAAAGACAAGGGTGTCTCTCCTGTGGTGGTTACAGAGTGCTCATCTTCTAGAGGGCCGCAGATTCGGCATTCAGGACTGGGTCCTGGTGACCACGGAAGCCAGCCTGCGAGGCTGGGGAGCAGTCACACAGGGAAGGAATTTCCAGGGCTTGTGGTCAAGCCTGGAGACATCACTTCACATAAATATCCTGGAGCTAAGGGCCATTTACAATGCTCTAAGCCTAGCAAGACCGCTGCTTCAAGGTCAGCCGGTGCTGATCCAGTCGGACAACATCACGGCAGTCGCCCACGTAAACAGACAGGGCGGCACAAGAAGCAGGAGGGCAATGGCAGAAGCTGCAAGGATTCTTCGCTGGGCGGAAAATCATGTGATAAGCACTGTCAGCAGTGTTCATTCCGGGAGTGGACAACTGGGAAGCAGACTTCCTCAGCAGGCACGACCCCACGAGAGTGGGGACTTCACCCAGAAGTCTTCCACATGATTGTGAACCGTTGGGAAAAACCAAAGGTGGACATGATGGCGTCCCGCCTCAACAAAAAACTGGACAGGTATTGCGCCAGGTCAAGGGACCCTCAAGCAATAGCTGTGGACGCTCTGGTAACACCGTGGGTGTACCAGTCGGTGTATGTGTTCCCTCCTCTGCCTCTCATACCCAAGGTACTGAGAATTATAAGACGGAGAGGAGTAAGAACTATACTCGTGGCTCCAGATTGGCCAAGAAGGACTTGGTACCCGGAACCTCAAGAGATGCTCACAGAGGACCCGTGGCCTCTACCTCTAAGAAGGGACCTGCTCCAGCAAGGACCCTGTCTGTTCCAAGACTTACCGCGGCTGCGTTTGACGGCATGGCGGTTGAACGTCGGATCCTGAAGGAAAAAGGCATTCCAGATGAAGTCATCCCTACTTTGATTAAAGCCAGAAAGGATGTAACCGCAAAGCATTATCATCGCATTTGGCGTAAATATGTTGCGTGGTGCGAGGCCAGGAAGGCCCCTACAGAGGAATTTCAACTGGGTCGATTCCTGCATTTCCTGCAAACAGGAGTGTCTATGGGCCTAAACTTGGGGTCCATTAAGGTTCAAATTTCGGCCCTGTCGATTTTCTTCCAGAAAGAACTGGCTTCAGTTCCTGAAGTTCAGACGTTTGTCAAGGGGGTACTGCATATACAGCCTCCTTTTGTGCCTCCAGTGGCACCTTGGGATCTCAATGTAGTTTTGGGGTTCCTAAAATCACATTGGTTTGAACCACTCACCACTGTGGACTTAAAATATCTCACATGGAAAGTGGTAATGCTGTTGGCCTTGGCTTCGGCCAGGCGTGTGTCAGAATTGGCGGCTTTATCCTATAAAAGCCCTTACCTGATTTTTCATACGGACAGGGCAGAATTGAGGACTCGTCCTCAATTTCTCCCTAAGGTGGTTTCAGCGTTTCACCTGAACCAGCCTATTGTGGTACCTGCGGCTACTAGGGACTTCGAGGACTCCAAGTTGCTGGACGTAGTCAGGGCCCTGAAAATATATGTTTCCAGGACGGCTGGAGTCAGAAAATCTGACTCGCTGTTTATCCTGTATGCACCCAACAAGCTGGGTGCTCCTGCTTCTAAGCAGACTATTGCTAGTTGGATGTGTAGTACAATTCAGCTTGCACATTCTGTGGCAGGCCTGCCACAGCCAAAATCTGTAAAAGCCCATTCCACAAGGAAGGTGGGCTCATCCTGGGCGGCTGCCCGAGGGGTCTCGGCATTACAACTTTGCAGAGCAGCTACTTGGTCAGGGGAAAACACGTTTGCTAAATTCTACAAATTTGATACCCTGGCTGAGGAGGACCTGGAGTTCTCTCACTCGGTGCTGCAGAGTCATCCGCACTCTCCCGCCCGTTTGGGAGCTTTGGTATAATCCCCATGGTCCTTACGGAAGTCCCAGCATCCACTAGGACGTCAGAGAAAATAAGAATTTACTTACCGATAATTCTATTTCTCGTAGTCCGTAGTGGATGCTGGGCGCCCATCCCAAGTGCGGATTGTCTGCAATACTTGTACATAGTTATTGTTAACTAAATGGGGTTATTATTGTTGTGAGCCATCTTTCCAGAGGCTCCTCTGTTATCATACTGTTAACTGGGTTCAGATCACAGGTTGTACGGTGTGATTGGTGTGGCTGGGATGAGTCTTACCTGGGATTCATGAATCCTTCCTTATTGTGTACGCTCGTCCGGGCACAGTATCCTAACTGAGGCTTGGAGGAGGGTCATAGGGGGAGGAGCCAGTGCACACCAGCTAGTCCTAAAGCTTTACTTTTGTGCCCAGTCTCCTGCGGAGCTGCTATTCCCCATGGTCCTTACGGAGTTCCCAGCATCCACTACGGACTACGAGAAATAGAATTATCGGTAAGTAAATTCTTATTATTTGAAGTAGTACAAGTGGTCTTCCGACTTCCCCTCTGGGATGACAATCGACTCCCAGCAACAACAACAGTAGCGGCAGCAATAGCAGGCGTACCACTCAAGGATCCTCCGGTGGAATCCCGGTTAGGAGAGGACTCAGTCTTGCCAGTGACATGTCCTGCAGGACTACTGACGTTCCTGACTGAGGAGGAAGTTGACGTTGAGGGAGTTTGTGGTGTGGCTTGCAGGAGCTTGGGTACAAGAGGAAGAAGGGATTTAGGTGTCAGTGGACTGCTTACGCTCTTACCCAAAGTTTCACAACTTGACACTGACTTCTGATGAATGTGCAGCAGGTGACGTATAAGGGAGGATGTTCCTAGGTGGTTAATGTCCTTATCCCTACTTACAGCTTGACAGAGGCAACACACCGCTTGACACCTGTTGTCCAGATTTGTGGAGAAATAATTCCATACGAAGAGGTGACATTTGGTATTTTGCCCAGGCATCACAATGGGCTTATTCATCCCACGGACAACAGGTGTCTCCCCCGGTGCCTGATTTAAACAAACCACATCACCATCAGAATCCTCATCGTCAACTTCCTCCTCAGCACCAGCAACACCCATATCCTCATCCTGGTGTACTTCAACACTGACATCTTCAATTTGAATATCAGAAACTGGACTGTGGGTGCTCCTTCCAGCACTTGAAGAGGGCGTGCAAATGGTGGAAGGAGCCACCTCTTCCCGTCCAGTGTTGGGAAGGTCAGGCATTGCAACCGCCGACACACTTGGACTCTCCTTGGGGATTTGTGATACCATCTTAGAACGCACAGTTCTTTTCTGTGCTTTTGCCAGCTTAACTCTTGTCATTTTTCTAGCGGGAGGATGAGGGCTTCCATTGTCATGTGAAGCTGAACCACTAGTCATGAACATAGTCCAGGGCCTTAGCCGTTCCTTGCCACTCCCTGTCGTAAATGGCATATTGGCAAGTTTATGTTTCTCCTCAGACCATTTCAATTTATTTTTTGGGTTCTTCATGACGATTGGCAGCAGCTAAAGCACTAGGAGGAAGTGGTTCTTGATCTTTCCCTATTTTATCCTCCAAATTTTTGTTCTCCATTATTTTTCTGGCATTATATAACAATATGCGGTACAGGAGAGCGTACATCTACACCACACGGGGCAAACCTTGTGAAAATTATTTGGATTAAATATTAATTACCCCTTTATTTGAATATACAGCACGGGACAGCACCACTGAACCTATATGGCAGCACCACTGGACTGGACTTATACCGCAGTACCACTGGAATTATATGGCAGTACCACTGGACAGGATTTATATGGCAGTATCACTGGACTTATGCACCAGTACCACTGGAATTATACGACAGTATCACTGGAATTATACGGCAGTACCGCTGGACATATACGGCAGTATTACTGGACATATATACGGCAGTATCACTGGACATATACGGCAGTATCACTGGACATGTACAGTAGCACAGGGACACCACCACTGGACTAATGCAGGACAACACAGCACCACTGCAATGGACTGGACTTATACCTTGTGGCGCAATATAAATAAAGGATAATAATAATAATAATAATACAGCAGCACTGGACATATGTCAGCAGAGGACACCACCACTGTGACTGGACTGATGCAGCACAAGACACCACCACTGTACTGATGCAGGACAACACAGCAACACTGGACTGGACTTATACAGCAGCACTGGACATATGGCAGCAGAGGACACCACCACTGTGACTGTACAGATGCAGCACAAGACACGACCACTGGACTGATGCAGGACACTGAGGACGGAGATACATCCTCTCGCTACACTCTCCAATGCCGCCGTGAAAATGGTGGCGACGCGCGGCTCCTTATATGGAATCCGACAGCGGGATGATGACGTTTTGCCTCATTCTGGTTTCCGAGTCAGGCGGGAAAACCCGAACCTAACTCGGATCCGGGTTCCGGTAGAGAAGTTGGGGGGGGGGGGGGGGGGTCAGTTCTCAGGGAATTGAACCCGCTCATCTCTAGTTTAAAATTAAATGTTCTTTTTATTTGTGCAAAAGCACCTAACTGCCTTTCTACTGCACTAATAGAAGAAAAGCAAGGGGTGCAAATACATATTTGTTTTTTGCATGCAGGGTAAGTACTTGTTGCTTTTGCATGTAGCCCGCAAGTACTGGACAGCTCTATTTTTACACTGCAATTTAGATTTGAGTTCCTCCCAAATCTAGTTCTCTCTGCACATCTTACATGCGCCCTCCTGCATCTCTACATGGTTTTGTCAAGGTGCAAAGTTACAGTACTTGCTGTTGTTTGCTTTGCTCCCAAAAATCCCAGGTCTTTATTTAGAGCTGGACGCAGCTGCTGCGTTCGCATGCAGCGTCCGTGCCCATAGGCAGTGGCGCACCCAGGGGGGGTTTCCGAGTACCCAGAAACCCCCCTCCATTTAAAAAAAATATATTTTTTTTTTTTTTAGCTGCATGAGTATTATTAATGACTGTCTAGCGTCCTCTGCAGCCTGCTGTCTTCCTGGTGGCACTTGCAAGTGCAATAAAAGTTTACTTTATTTTAATTATAGTACATATATATCCATGTGCCTACATATATACACATGTATATACATACATACATACATACATACATATAAACACACACACACACACACACACACACACACACACACACACACACACACACATATGATATATATATATACATGTGTATATATATGTGTACTGTATGTATGTGTATATATATATATATATATATATGTACGTACGTACGCATGTTTAATATGCTATGTATATGTGTATATGGGTTCACTACGATCTCCCGGCGGTTGGCCTCCCGGCGACCAGCATTCCGGCGCCGGGAGGCCGGCCGCCGGCTTACCAACAGTGTGGCGAGCGCAAATGAGCCCCTTGCGGGCTCGCTGCGCTCGCCACGCTACACGCGCCACACTATTCTATTCTCCCTCCAGGGGGGTCGTGGACCCCCACGAGGGAGAATAAGTGTCGGTATGCCGGCGGTCAGGCTCCCGGTGCCGGTATGCTGGTCGCCGGGAGCCCGACCGCCGGCATACTGAAGACCACCCGTGTATATATATGTGTGTGTGTATGTATATATATATATATATGTGTGTGTAGATATATATATATATACAGTATATATATATGTGTAGATATATATATATATATATACACACACACACACACACACACACACACAAACACACTAGTTTTACAGACCCAGCATATACTGGGTCACCTCAGTCCCCACCCCCGTGATTGGCTCCGCCCAGTTCTGGAAACCCCCCCATGCAAATCCTGCGTTTGCCACTGATAGGGTCTGCCTAACCCGTACCAGCCATAGTATGCGTGCGCGGCCCTTCATCACGTGATCGCATCCTGGAAGGATGTAATAGCATCATGATTGACAGGCAATGGGCGTCCGGGGGCAGCGACGCTGCTTTGGGGGGGAGAGGGGGCTGGAAATTGGGAAATGCAGGCGTGTTATGGCTATTTTTGGGGCCGAACTATGACATCGCCTGCGTTTCTTGCGTATGGCAGGGGTCGCCCCATATTCAATGCGTTCGCAATTAAATTGCGAATGCATTGCTGGGTGGCACCACACGTGCTGGGCGGCCTTGCCCTGTGCTGGACGGCCCCTACCATCTCTGAATAAACCCTCAGTCTGCACTTAGTTGTGCAGGATATTTGTCCTGGATGGAAATGAGAACAGTGGAAAGAGTGGTAAGTTCCCTTCAAAGTCCATCCTGTTACCACTCTAGGGACGATATGTGCAAAGCAGCTGCTTTTATAAGCCTCCACTTTTCAGCGGGTTTCAACTAGAGATGAGCGGGTTCGGTTTCTCTGAATCCGAACCCGCACGAACTTCATGTTTTTTTCACGGGTCCGAGCAGACTCGGATCCTCCCGCCTTGCTCGGTTAACCCGAGCGCGCCCGAACGTCATCATGACGCTGTCGGATTCTCGCGAGACTCGGATTCTATATAAGGAGCCGCGCGTCGCCGCCATTTTCACACGTGCATTGAGATTGATAGGGAGAGGACGTGGCTGGCGTCCTCTCCATTTAGATTAGGGTTGAGAGAGAGAGAGAGAGATTGACCTGAGGCTGTGATACTGTAGAAGAGAGTGCAGAGTTTAGTGACTGACGACCACAGTGACCACCAGACAGTGCAGTTGTTTGTTTTATTTAATATATCCGTTCTCTGCCTGAAAAAAACGATACACACAGTGACTCAGTCACATACCATATCTGTGTGCACTGCTCAGCCCAGTGTGCTGCATCAATGTATATATATATCTGACTGTGCTCAGCTCACACAGCTTATAATTGTGGGGGAGACTGGGGAGCACTGCAGTGCCAGTTATAGGTTATAGCAGGAGCCAGGAGTACATAATATTATATTAAAATTAAACAGTGCACACTTTTGCTGCAGGAGTGCCACTGCCAGTGTGACTAGTGACCAGTGACCTGACCACCAGTATATATAATATTAGTAGTATACTATCTCTTTATCAACCAGTCTATATTAGCAGCAGACACAGTACAGTGCGGTAGTTCACGGCTGTGGCTACCTCTGTGTCGGCACTCGGCAGCCCGTCCATAATTGTATATACCACCTAACCGTGGTTTTTTTTTCTTTCTTTATAGTCATACTAGTTACGAGTATACTATCTCTTTATCAAACAGTCTATATTAGCAGCAGACACAGTACAGTGCGGTAGTTCACGGCTGTGGCTACCTCTGTGTCGGCACTCGGCAGCCCGTCCATAATTGTATATACCACCTAACCGTGGTTTTTTTTTCTTTCTTTATACATACATACTAGTTACGAGTATACTATCTCTTTATCAACCAGTCTATATTAGCAGCAGACACAGTACAGTGCGGTAGTTCACGGCTGTGGCTACCTCTGTGTCGGCACTCGGCAGCCCGTCCATAATTGTATATACCACCTAACCGTGTTTTTTTTTTCTTTCTTTATACATACATACTAGTTACGAGTATACTATCTCTTTATCAACCAGTCTATATATTAGCAGCAGACACAGTACAGTGCGGTAGTTCACGGCTGTGGCTACCTCTGTGTCGGCACTCGGCAGCCCGTCCATAATTGTATATACCACCTAACCGTGGTTTTTTTTTCTTTCTTTATACATACATACTAGTTACGAGTATACTATCTCTTTATCAACCAGTCTATATATTAGCAGCAGACACAGTACAGTGCGGTAGTTCACGGCTGTGGCTACCTCTGTGTCGGCACTCGGCAGCCCGTCCATAATTGTATATACCACCTAACCGTGGTTTTTTTTTCTTTCTTTATACATACATACTATTTACGAGTATACTATCTCTTTATCAACCAGTCTATATTAGCAGCAGACACAGTACAGTGCGGTAGTTCACGGCTGTGGCTACCTCTGTGTCGGTACTCGGCAGCCCGTCCATAATTGTATATACCACCTAACCGTGGTTTTTTTTCTTTCTTTATACATACATACTAGTTACGAGTATACTATCTCTTTATCAACCAGTCTATATATTAGCAGCAGACACAGTACAGTGCGGTAGTTCACGGCTGTGGCTACCTCTGTGTCGGCACTCGGCAGCCCGTCCATAATTGTATATACCACCTAACCGTGGTTTTTCTTTCTTTCTTTATACATACATACTGGTTACGAGTATACTATCTCTTTATCAACCAGTCTATATATTAGCAGCAGACACAGTACAGTGCGGTAGTTCACGGCTGTGGCTACCTCTGTGTCGGCACTCGGCAGCCCGTCCATAATTGTATATACCACCTAACCGTGTTTTTTTTTTCTTTCTTTATACATACATACTAGTTACGAGTATACTATCTCTTTATCAACCAGTCTATATTAGCAGCAGACACAGTACAGTGCGGTAGTTCACGGCTGTGGCTACCTCTGTGTCGGCACTCGGCAGCCCGTCCATAATTGTATATACCACCTAACCGTGGTTTTTTTTTTCTTTCTTTATACATACATACTAGTTACGAGTATACTATCTCTTTATCAACCAGTCTATATATTAGCAGCAGACACAGTACAGTGCGGTAGTTCACGGCTGTGGCTACCTCTGTGTCGGCACTCGGCAGCCCGTCCATAATTGTATATACCACCTAACCGTGGTTTTTTTTTTCTTTCTTTATACATACATACTAGTTACGAGTATACTATCTCTTTATCAACCAGTCTATATTAGCAGCAGACACAGTACAGTGCGGTAGTTCACGGCTGTGGCTACCTCTGTGTCGGCACTCGGCAGCCCGTCCATAATTGTATATACCACCTAACCGTGGTTTTTTTTTCTTTCTTTATACATACATACTAGTTACGAGTATACTATCTCTTTATCAACCAGTCTATATATTAGCAGCAGACACAGTACAGTGCGGTAGTTCACGGCTGTGGCTACCTCTGTGTCGGCACTCGGCAGCCCGTCCATAATTGTATATACCACCTAACCGTGTTTTTTTTTTCTTCTTTATACATACATACTACTACGACATCTCTTTATCAACCAGTCTATATTAGCAGCAGACACAGTACAGTACGGTAGTTCACGGCTGTGGCTACCTCTGTGTCTGCACTCGGCAGGCAGTCCGTCCATAATTGTATACCACCTAACCGTGGTTTTTTTTTCTTTCTTCTTTATACATACATAGTTACATAGACATCTCTTTATCAACCAGTCTATATTAGCAGCAGACACAGTACAGTACGGTAGTTCACGGCTGTGGCTACCTCTGTGTCTGCACTCGGCAGGCAGTCCGTCCATAATTGTATACCACCTAACCGTGGTTTTTTTTTTCTTTCTTCTTTATACATACATAGTTACATAGACATCTCTTTATCAACCAGTCTATATTAGCAGCAGACACAGTACAGTACGGTAGTTCACGGCTGTTGCTACCTCTATGTCTGCACTCGGCAGGCAGTCCGTCCATAATTGTATACCACCTAACCGTGGTTTTTTTTTCTTTCTTCTTTATACATACATAGTTACATAGACATCTCTTTATCAACCAGTCTATATTAGCAGCAGACACAGTACAGTACGGTAGTTCACGGCTGTGGCTACCTCTGTGTCTGCACTCGGCAGGCAGTCCATAATTGTATACTAGTATCCATCTCCATTGTTTACCTGAGGTGCCTTTTAGTTGTGCCTATTAAAATATGGAGAACAAAAATGTTGAGGTTCCAAAATTAGGGAAAGATCAAGATCCACTTCCACCTCGTGCTGAAGCTGCTGCCACTAGTCATGGCCGAGACGATGAAATGCCAGCAACGTCGTCTGCCAAGGCCGATGCCCAATGTCATAGTACAGAGCATGTCAAATCCAAAACACCAAATATCAGAAAAAAAAGGACTCCAAAACCTAAAATAAAATTGTCGGAGGAGAAGCGTAAACTTGCCAATATGCCATTTACGACACGGAGTGGCAAGGAACGGCTGAGGCCCTGGCCTATGTTCATGGCTAGTGGTTCAGCTTCACATGAGGATGGAAGCACTCAGCCTCTCGCTAGAAAAATGAAAAGACTCAAGCTGGCAAAAGCAGCAAAGCAAAGAACTGTGCATTCTTCGAAATCCCAAATCCACAAGGAGAGTCCAATTGTGTCGGTTGCGATGCCTGACCTTCCCAACACTGGACGTGAAGAGCATGCGCCTTCCACCATTTGCACGCCCCCTGCAAGTGCTGGAAGGAGCACCCGCAGTCCAGTTCCTGATAGTCAGATTGAAGATGTCAGTGTTGAAGTACACCAGGATGAGGAGGATATGGGTGTTGCTGGCGCTGGGGAGGAAATTGACCAGGAGGATTCTGATGGTGAGGTGGTTTGTTTAAGTCAGGCACCCGGGGAGACACCTGTTGTCCGTGGGAGGAATATGGCCGTTGACATGCCAGGTGAAAATACCAAAAAAATCAGCTCTTCGGTGTGGAGGTATTTCACCAGAAATGCGGACAACAGGTGTCAAGCCGTGTGTTCCCTTTGTCAAGCTGTAATAAGTAGGGGTAAGGACGTTAACCACCTCGGAACATCCTCCCTTATACGTCACCTGCAGCGCATTCATAATAAGTCAGTGACAAGTTCAAAAACTTTGGGTGACAGCGGAAGCAGTCCACTGACCAGTAAATCCCTTCCTCTTGTAACCAAGCTCACGCAAACCACCCCACCAACTCCCTCAGTGTCAATTTCCTCCTTCCCCAGGAATGCCAATAGTCCTGCAGGCCATGTCACTGGCAATTCTGATGATTCCTCTCCTGCCTGGGATTCCTCCGATGCATCCTTGCGTGTAACGCCTACTGCTGCTGGCGCTGCTGTTGTTGCTGCTGGGAGTCGATGGTCATCCCAGAGGGGAAGTCGTAAGCCCACTTGTACTACTTCCAGTAAGCAATTGACTGTTCAACAGTCCTTTGCGAGGAAGATGAAATATCACAGCAGTCATCCTGCTGCAAAGCGGATAACTGAGGCCTTGACAACTATGTTGGTGTTAGACGTGCGTCCGGTATCCGCCGTTAGTTCACAGGGAACTAGACAATTTATTGAGGCAGTGTGCCCCCGTTACCAAATACCATCTAGGTTCCACTTCTCTAGGCAGGCGATACCGAGAATGTACACGGACGTCAGAAAAAGACTCACCAGTGTCCTAAAAAATGCAGTTGTACCCAATGTCCACTTAACCACGGACATGTGGACAAGTGGAGCAGGGCAGGGTCAGGACTATATGACTGTGACAGCCCATTGGGTAGATGTATGGACTCCCGCCGCAAGAACAGCAGCGGCGGCACCAGTAGCAGCATCTCGCAAACGCCAACTCTTTCCTAGGCAGGCTACGCTTTGTATCACCGCTTTCCAGAATACGCACACAGCTGAAAACCTCTTACGGCAACTGAGGAAGATCATCGCGGAATGGCTTACCCCAATTGGACTCTCCTGTGGATTTGTGGCATCGGACAACGCCAGCAATATTGTGTGTGCATTAAATATGGGCAAATTCCAGCACGTCCCATGTTTTGCACATACCTTGAATTTGGTGGTGCAGAATTTTTTAAAAAACGACAGGGGCGTGCAAGAGATGCTGTCGGTGGCCAGAAGAATTGCGGGACACTTTCGGCGTACAGGCACCACGTACAGAAGACTGGAGCACCACCAAAAACTACTGAACCTGCCCTGCCATCATCTGAAGCAAGAAGTGGTAACGAGGTGGAATTCAACCCTCTATATGCTTCAGAGGTTGGAGGAGCAGCAAAAGGCCATTCAAGCCTATACAATTGAGCACGATATAGTAGGTGGAATGCACCTGTCTCAGGCGCAGTGGAGAATGATTTCAACGTTGTGCAAGGTTCTGATGCCCTTTGAACTTGCCACACGTGAAGTCAGTTCAGACACTGCCAGCCTGAGTCAGGTCATTCCCCTCATCAGGCTTTTGCAGAAGAAGCTGGAGACATTGAAGGAGGAGCTAACACGGAGCGATTCCGCTAGGCATGTGGGACTTGTGGATGGAGCCCTTAATTCGCTTAACAAGGATTCACGGGTGGTCAATCTGTTGAAATCAGAGCACTACATTTTGGCCACCGTGCTCGATCCTAGATTTAAAGCCTACCTTGGATCTCTCTTTCCGGCAGACACAAGTCTGCTGGGGTTGAAAGACCTGCTGGTGACAAAATTGTCAAGTCAAGCGGAACGCGACCTGTCAACATCTCCTCCTTCACATTCTCCCGCAACTGGGGGTGCGAGGAAAAGGCTCAGAATTCCGAGCCCACCCGCTGGCGGTGATGCAGGGCAGTCTGGAGCGACTGCTGATGCTGACATCTGGTCCGGACTGAAGGACCTGACAACGATTACGGACATGTCGTCTACTGTCACTGCATATGATTCTCTCAACATTGATAGAATGGTGGAGGATTATATGAGTGACCGCATCCAAGTAGGCACGTCACACAGTCCGTACTTATACTGGCAGGAAAAAGAGGCAATTTGGAGGCCCTTGCACAAACTGGCTTTATTCTACCTAAGTTGCCCTCCCACAAGTGTGTACTCCGAAAGAGTGTTTAGTGCCGCCGCTCACCTTGTCAGCAATCGGCGTACGAGGTTACATCCAGAAAATGTGGAGAAGATGATGTTCATTAAAATGAATTATAATCAATTCCTCCGCGGAGACATTGACCAGCAGCAATTGCCTCCACAAAGTACACAGGGAGCTGAGATGGTGGATTCCAGTGGGGACGAATTGATAATCTGTGAGGAGGGGGATGTACACGGTGATATATCGGAGGGTGATGATGAGGTGGACATCTTGCCTCTGTAGAGCCAGTTTGTGCAAGGAGAGATTAATTGCTTCTTTTTTGGGGGGGGTCCAAACCAACCCGTCATATCAGTCACAGTCGTGTGGCAGACCCTGTCACTGAAATGATGGGTTGGTTAAAGTGTGCATGTCCTGTTTTGTTTATACAACATAAGGGTGGGTGGGAGGGCCCAAGGACAATTCCATCTTGCACCTCTTTTTTCTTTTCTTTTTCTTTGCATCATGTGCTGATTGGGGAGGGTTTTTTGGAAGGGACATCCTGCGTGACACTGCAGTGCCACTCCTAAATGGGCCCGGTGTTTGTGTCGGCCACTAGGGTCGCTAATCTTACTCACACAGTCAGCTACCTCATTGCGCCTCTTTTTTTCTTTGCGTCATGTGCTGTTTGGGGAGGGTTTTTTGGAAGGGACATCCTGCGTGACACTGCAGTGCCACTCCTAGATGGGCCCGGTGTTTGTGTCGGCCACTAGGGTCGCTAATCTTACTCACACAGCTACCTCTTTGCGCCTCTTTTTTTCTTTGCGTCATGTGCTGTTTGGGGAGGGTTTTTTGGAAGGGACATCCTGCGTGACACTGCAGTGCCACTCCTAGATGGGCCCGGTGTTTGTGTCGGCCACTAGGGTCGCTAATCTTACTCACACAGCTACCTCATTGCGCCTCTTTTTTTCTTTGCGTCATGTGCTGTTTGGGGAGGGTTTTTTGGAAGGGCCATCCTGCGTGACACTGCAGTGCCACTCCTAGATGGGCCCGGTGTTTGTGTCGGCCACTAGGGTCGCTAATCTTACTCACACAGCTACCTCATTGCGCCTCTTTTTTTCTTTGCGTCATGTGCTGTTTGGGGAGGGTTTTTTGGAAGGGACATCCTGCGTGACACTGCAGTGCCACTCCTAGATGGGCCCGGTGTTTGTGTCGGCCACTAGGGTCGCTTATCTTACTCACACAGCGACCTCGGTGCAAATTTTAGGACTATAAATAATATTGTGAGGTGTGAGGTATTCAGAATAGACTGAAAATGAGTGTAAATTATGGTTTTTGAGGTTAATAATACTTTGGGATCAAAATGACCCCCAAATTCTATGATTTAAGCTGTTTTTTAGTGTTTTTTGAAAAAAACACCCGAATCCAAAACACACCCGAATCCGACAAAAAAAATTCGGTGAGGTTTTGCCAAAACGCGTTCGAACCCAAAACACGGCCGCGGAACCGAACCCAAAACCAAAACACAAAACCCGAAAAATTTCAGGCGCTCATCTCTAGTTTCAACAAGTGAAAATTTAAAGCGTCATTTACATTAAAGGCGGGATGTACTAATGCTAAAATGCAGTCAAATCTCAGAAAAGATTGCAGCAATCCCCATATGTATCAAGCTCCTGAAAGCTAAACTTTCCATTTCTTGCACTCGATAGGCAACAGCATCTATACGTAGGGCCAGATTAAGGCTGGTGGGGGCCCCGGGCAACGAACGTGTGGGGGCCCCCACCACTAAAAATTGCGGCCAAAGACAACCCCCCATGCACGGGTGGGTAGGCGGGCACTCGCACACTCACATATATACATACACACTCACTCAAACACACACACACAATGACTCACACACACATACTCACCCACATACGAAGTAGCAGCTTTACAGCAGCGCACGCTGGCGGCTCAGTCAGTGTCTCGCGGGGTAGTGAAGTGAAATCCCGCGAGACACTGACTGAGCCGCCGGCGTGCGTTACTGAGTCACACATTAGAGGCCCCCAAAGACAGCATTTTAAATCGGACAGTCTCTGTCAGCAGCCGCCGAGGAGATCCGTGTACACTCTGTACACGTAGCTCCTCGGCGGCTGCTTAGGGAGACTGCTCCGGTCTATAAAGCAGTCTGTGGGGGCCCCTAATGTGTGGAGGCCCTGGGACGGCCGCCCTTGTCGCCCCCAGGATAATCCGGCTCTGTCTATTCGTGGTGTTACCTATAGAAACTTTTGAGCTTCTTTCCTTACAAATCCCCAGATAGGGATCCAAAAGAAAAGTTTTATAACATTTTCTAACTTGTCTTTTACAAGTTATAAAATGTTTCTGAAATGATTGACTATAAAATCGTTCATCATTCACTCATGATCATCTCACCCACAGGGATCTTTTTAAAGGCTAAAGTCCGCCCCCAGCTCTTTATCCTAAGTGGCTGGCTTTAAACCAGTGTGTTCCTCTTCCTACGGCTACTAGTTCCCTGTTTCCCTATTTAAAGCTGATTAGCTCAGACACTAGAGGGGCAAATGTATTAACTTGGAGAAGGCATAAGGAAGTGATAAACCAGTGATATGTGCAAGGTGATAAAGGCACCAGCCAATCAGCTCCAATATGTAAATTAACAGTTAGGATCTGATTGGCTGGTGCCTTTATCACCTTGCACATATCACTGGTTTATCACTTCCTTATGTCTTCTCCAGGTTAATACATCTGCCCCTCTGTTTGACTTGTGTGGCTGCAGATCCACACTGCTGCCCTCCAACAACAGTGAGAGCTGAATTCTTTCCGAAGGTACTGTAGAAGTCATGCACTTTGCTACACATGGTTCCTAATTTTTAGTGATGTGCACCGGACATTTTTCGGGTTTTGTGTTTTGGTTTTGGATTCGGTTCCGCTACCGTGTTTTGGATTCGGACGCGTTTTGGCAAAACCTCCCTGAAAAATTTTTGTCGGATTCGGGTGTGTTTTGGATTCGGGTGTTTTTTTACAAAAAACCCTCAAAAACAGCTTAAATCATAGAATTTGGGGGTCATTTTCATCCCATAGTATTATTAACCTCAATAACCATAATTTCCACTCATTTCCAGTCTATTCTGAACACCTCACAATATTATTTTTAGTCCTAAAATTTGCACCGAGGGCGCTGGATGACTAAGCTAAGCGACCCAAGTGGCCGACACAAACACCTGGCCCATCTGGGAGTGGCACTGCAGTGTCAGACAGGATGGCACTTCAAAAAAATAGTCCCCAAACAGCACATGATGCAAAGAAAAAAAGAGGTGCACCAAGGTCGCTGGATGGCTAAGCTAAGCGACCCAAGTGGCCGACACAAACACCTGGCCCATCTAGGAGTGGCACTGCAGTGTCAGACAGGATGGCACTTCAAAAAATAGTCCCCAAACAGCACATGATGAAAAGAAAAAAAGAGGTGCACCAAGGTCGCTGGATGGCTAAGCTAAGCGACCCAAGTGGCCGACACAAACACCTGGCCCATCTAGGAGTGGCACTGCAGTTTTCTAGCGAGAGGATGAGTGCTTCCATCCTCATGTGAATCTAAACCACTAGCCATGAACATAGGCCAGGGCCTCAGCCGTTCCTTGCCACTCCGTGCCGTAAATGGCATATTGGCAAGTTTACGCTTCTCCTCAGACGCTTTTAATTTTGATTTTTTGGGTCATTTTACTGAACTTTTGTTTTGTGGATTTTACATGCTCTCTACTATGACATATTGGGCATCGGACTTGGCAGACGACGTTGATGGCATTTCATCGTCTCGGCCATGACTAGTGGCAGCAGCTTCAGCACGAGGTGGAAGTGGATCTTGATCTTTCCCTATTTTACCCTCCACATTTTTCTTCTCCATTTTTTAATGTGTGGAATTATATGCCAGTATTATATCAATAGCAATGGCCTACTGTACCGTACTGCTATATATTATATACTGGTGGTCAGCAAAATTATGCACTGTCCTCCTACTATATATACTGCGCACAACTTAAATGCACCACAGGTATGGATGGATAGTATACTTGACGACACAGAGATAGGTAGAGCAGTGGACTACTGTACCGTACTGCTATATATTATATACTGGTGGTCAGCACAATTATGCACTGTCCTCCTACTATATATACTGCGCACAACTTAAATGCACCACAGGTATGGATGGATAGTATACTTGACAACACAGAGGTAGGTAGTGCAGTGGACTACTGTACCGTACTGCTTTATATTATATACTGGTGGTCAGCAAAATTATGCACTGTCCTCCTACTATGTATACTGCGCACAACTTAAATGCACCACAGGTATGGATGGATAGCATACTTGACGACACAGAGGTAGGTAGAGCAGTGGACTACTGTACCGTACTGCTATATATTATATACTGGTGGTCAGCAAAATTATGCACTGTCCTCCTACTATATATACTGCGCACAACTTAAATGCACCACAGGTATGGATGGATAGTATACTTGATGACACAGAGGTAGGTAGAGCAGTGGACTACTGTACCGTACTGCTATATATTATATACTAGTGGTCAGCACAATTATGCACTGTCCTCCTACTATATATACTGCGCACAACTTAAATGCACCACAGGTATGGATGGATAGTATACTTGACGACACAGAGGTAGATAGAGCAGTGGACTACTGTACCGTACTGCTATATATTATATACTGGTGGTCAGCAAAATTATGCACTGTCCTACTATATATACTGCGCACAACTAAAATGCACCACAGGTATGGATGGATAGTATACTTGATGACAGAGGTAGGTAGAGCAGTGGACTACTGTACCGTACTGATATAATACTGGTGGTCACTGGTCAGCAAAGCACTGTTCTCCTACTATATACTACAATGCAGCACAGATATGGAGCATTTTTCAGGCAGAGAACGTAGATATTTTCAGCACACTGAGCACAGATATTTGCAGCACACTGAGCACAGATATTTGCAGCACACTGAACACAACTGAGAGAACGCTGCACGTCCTCTCCCTATCATCTCCAATGCACGAGTGAAAATGGCAGCGACGCGCGGCTCCTTATATAGAATACGAATCTCGCAAGAATACGACAGCAGGATGATGACGTTCGGGTGCGCTCGGGTTAACCGAGCAAGGCGGGAGGATCCGAGTCTGCCTCGGAACCGTGTAAAATGGGTGAAGTTCAGGGGGGTTCGGATTCCGAGGAACCAAACCCGCTCATCACTACTAATTTTATGTAACAAATAAAATCTGTTTTCTGATACATTGGTGTGTCCAGGAACTGAAGACAATGTACTTCCATCCCAGCATACCGCTCTCCCCATGTGGTCTCTTTGACTTGGATATAAGAGGGATAACTTGCGAATCTCAGGTTCTTTGATGCTTCCAGAACTTACTGCAACAGTAATTTCCTCTTGCCATAGCTTCAGTAGATATCCATGACCAGGCTTGGACTGGCCCACAGGGGTACAGGGGAAACCACCAGTTGGCCCCACTGCCTGGGGGCCCACCTCCTGCTCTAAGGATTAGGTTCCAGACTGTGCACTTGAATCAGGGACGGTGCTAGGGTGTTCGGCGCCTTTTTGGCGTGCGCCGGGAAGGGGCATGGCCACACAGTAGTACCCCCATTTAAAATTACGCCACACAGTACCACAATCTTATCAACTTATACATAATGCCCCACCCATAGTAGTAGCGTCCTTATATGTAGTGCACCCCCAGTAGTAGTAGCATCTTTATACATAATTCCCCCCCAGTAGTAGTAGCAGCATCCTTATACATAATGCACCCCCAGTAGTAGTAGCAGCATCCTTATACATAATGCCCCCCCAGTAGTAGCAGCATCCTTATACATAATGCCCCCCCAGTAGTAGTAGCATCCTTATACATAATGCCCCCCCAGTAGTAGTAGCGTCCTTACACATAATTCCCCCCTAGTAGTAGTAGCAGCATCCTTATACATAATGCCCCCCCAGTAGTAGTAGCATCCTTATACATAATGCCCCCCCAGTAGTAGTAGCATCCTTATACATAATTCCCTCCCAGTAGTAGTAGCAGCATCCTTATACATAATGCCCCCCCAGTAGTAGCAGCATCCTTATACATAATGCACCCCCAGTAGTAGACGCGTCCTTATACATAATGCCCCCCTAGTAGTAGCATCCTTATACATAATGCCCCCCAGTAGTAGCATCCTTATACATAATGCCCCCCCAGTAGTAGTAGCATCCTTATACATAATTCCCCCCCAGTAGTAGTAGCAGCATCCTTATACATAATGCCCCCCCAGTAGTAGCAGCATCCTTATACATAATGCACCCCCAGTAGTAGTAGTGTCCTTATACATAATGCACCCCCAGTAGTAGACGCGTCCTTATACATAATGCCCCCCTAGTAGTAGTAGCGTCCTTATACGTAGTGCACCCCCAGTAGTAGTAGCGTCCTTATACGTAATGCCCCCACAGAGTAGTAGTGTCCTTATACGTAGTGCACCCCCAGTAGTAGTAGCGTCCGTAAATGTAATGCCCCCCCAGTAGTAGTAGCGTCTGTAAATGTATTGCCCCCCCAGTAGTAGCGCCGTTATACGTAGTGCCCCCCCCCAGTAGTAGCGTCCTTACATGTAATGCCCCCCCAGTAGTAGCGTCCATAATGCGCGCGCACACAGACACACCTCACACACATACACGCCCCCACCATGCACACACATATATATATAAATATATATATATACACCCACCATACACACAAACACACACACATCCGCCCAGCATACACACTCCCACTATACACACACACGCACACACACACACCATACTCACACCCACCATACACACACAGACACACACACACACACACACACACACACACATTCTCTCTCACCCTCCACTTAGGGTGCATACACACGGTGAGATTCGGACTTATCCGATTCTCACCGTGCGACAGGGGGCCGGGTCGGCACTTAGCCAGTATCGCAAGCACATAATGAGTGTGCTTGCGATGCTGGCTATGTGCGATGTCAATCCTGACTATCTCTTCTATAGAGATAGCCAGGATTGACTTGCCTGCACAGCCTATTTTTTCTGCCGATGCCGACCGCGCGGGGCCGCGCATCGGCATCGGATCGGGATCGCAAGGTGACTGTCACCTTGCGATCTGCACTATCTTTTCTTCCGATTCTGACTATATAGTCAGAATCGGAAGAAAATATCTTACCGTGTGTACACACCTTTACAGTCTGGCTGGTTGGCACTGTAATTACTCTCCAGTCTCCCTCTGTACAGCATCCTGGTCTGTGTAGCTCCGCCCTTTCTGTGCCATGTAGCTCCGCCCCCTCCTCTGATCCGTACACAGTGCGACACACTGGTCACAGTGAGGGGAGGGGAGGAGGCTTTTCATGCTACCGGCGCCGCTGCCAGTGCCTGTCATACAGTGACAGGCACAGCAGCTGGCAGCAGCAGCAGGGGGGACAGGACGGCGCAGCAGCAGGGAAGGGATGCAGAGCAGGGACAGCGCTCCTCACTCCACTGCATCCCTTCGCTGGGCGGGTAGTGCCGGGCCTGACTTGAATTATACATTATACATATGTTACCTTATACTGGACTATGGTGTATTTTCTACAGTGCATTGCTGATAAGTTATCTGGTACATTATCATGCATGCAGCAGCTGCATTTACTGTAAATATTTATATATATAAATGCGGGAGAGAGCAGCCAGGTCGGCTTAGCAGGGGGGCAGGGGAGGGCTGTGACGGGGTGGAGCAGGGGCGGGACGGGGGAGGAGTTATCGTTGCACATCTCTTAAGCCACGCCCCCAGCTCTGTAATGCCGCGATCAGCAAGAATCGCGTCATCAACTGCCCGGACCGCCCACTTTACACATTAAGTGGGCGGACGGGCAGGGGGACCCCTGATTCCGGGAGACTTGCCTGCTCTTCCGGGGGGCCGGGAGCGTCACCCGATTTTCGGGAGCCTCCCGGCCATTCCGGGAGAGTAGGCAAGTATGGCCCAGCCACACCCCCTCTGCAGACTGGCTACACCTCTAAACATGGGCCATTACCACTGCATTTTCCCGGTGTACCCTACATGCCCCAGTCCGACACTGTCTATGACACGTGTGCTTCTATTTCCTTTTCCCCGGTAGACAGTACTTATGATTTACTAGAGATACAGGAGAAACACTCCCTCCCCATCACCCAGACCTGTCACTGTTCTCTACGGTCCTGAGTGTCACCAGAAATACATTTTGTACGTTTAATAAATCTCCCTCTTGATCTGTGACACCTAAATACATGGCACCATTTACTGACATCTGATAACTATTTTAACTTCCTTAAAAAAGAGTAAAACTAATATTTGACTGTCCCTCCCATTAGAAACAAAGCATAACGAGAGAAGCTATCTTTCAACTAGAGATGAGCGGGTTCGGTTTTACTCGGATTTACTCGGTTCTCAAAACGGCATCTTATTGGCTCACGGATGTCACGTGTTTTGGATAGCCAATAGGAAAAATCGGGATAAAACCGAACTTGCGTTAATTCTGGCGTTAAATCCGAACCCGCTCATCTCTACTTTCAACTAGAGATGAGCGCCGGAAATTTTTCGGGTTTTGTGTTTTGGTTTTGGGTTCGGTTCCGCGGCCGTGTTTTGGGTTCGACAGCGTTTTGGCAAAACCTCACCGAATTTTTTTTGTCGGATTCGGGTGTGTTTTGGATTCGGGTGTTTTTTTAAAAAAACCCTAAAAAACAGCTTAAATCATAGAATTTGGGGGTCATTTTGATCCCAAAGTATTATTAACTTCAAAAACCATAATTTCCACTCATTTTCAGTCTATTCTGAATACCTCACACCTCACAATATTATTTTTAGTCCTAAAATTTGCACCGAGGTCGCTGTGTGAGTAAGATAAGCGACCCTAGTGGCCGACACAAACACCGGGCCCATCTAGGAGTGGCACTGCAGTGTCACGCAGGATGTCCCTTCCAAAAAACCCTCCCCAAACAGCACATGACGCAAAGAAAAAAAGAGGCGCAATGAGGTAGGTGTGTGAGTAAGATAAGCGACCCTAGTGGCCGACACAAACACCGGGCCCATCTAGGAGTGGCACTGCAGTGTCACGCAGGATGTCCCTTCCAAAAAACCCTCCCCAAACAGCACATGACGCAAAGAAAAAAAGAGGCGCAATGAGGTAGCTGACTGTGTGAGTAAGATAAGCGACCCTAGTGGCCGACACAAACACCGGGCCCATCTAGGAGTGGCACTGCAGTGTCACGCAGGATGTCCCTTCCAAAAAACCCTCCCCAAACAGCACATGACGCAAAGAAAAAAAGAGGCGCAATGAGGTAGCTGACTGTGTGAGTAAGATAAGCGACCCTAGTGGCCGACACAAACACCGGGCCCATCTAGGAGTGGCACTGCAGTGTCACGCAGGATGGCCCTTCCAAAAAACCCTCCCCAAACAGCACATGACGCAAAGAAAAAGAAAAGAAAAAAGAGGTGCAAGATGGAATTGTCCTTGGGCCCTCCCACCCACCCTTATGTTGTATAAACAAAACAGGACATGCACACTTTAACCAACCCATCATTTCAGTGACAGGGTCTGCCACACGACTGTGACTGATATGACGGGTTGGTTTGGACCCCCCCCCCAAAAAGAAGCAATTAATCTCTCCTTGCACAAACTGGCTCTACAGAGGCAAGATGTCCACCTCATCATCATCCTCCGATATATCACCGTGTACATCCCCCTCCTCACAGATTATCAATTCGTCCCCACTGGAATCCACCATCTCAGCTCCCTGTGTACTTTGTGGAGGCAATTGCTGCTGGTCAATGTCTCCGCGGAGGAATTGATTATAATTCATTTTAATGAACATCATCTTCTCCACATTTTCTGGATGTAACCTCGTACGCCGATTGCTGACAAGGTGAGCGGCGGCACTAAACACTCTTTCGGAGTACACACTTGTGGGAGGGCAACTTAGGTAGAATAAAGCCAGTTTGTGCAAGGGCCTCCAAATTGCCTCTTTTTCCTGCCAGTATAAGTACGGACTGTGTGACGTGCCTACTTGGATGCGGTCACTCATATAATCCTCCACCATTCTTTCAATGTTGAGAGAATCATATGCAGTGACAGTAGACGTCATGTCCGTAATCGTTGTCAGGTCCTTCAGTTCGGACCAGATGTCAGCATCAGCAGTCGCTCCAGACTGCCCTGCATCACCGCCAGCGGGTGGGCTCGGAATTCTGAGCCTTTTCCTCGCACCCCCAGTTGCGGGAGAATGTGAAGGAGGAGATGTTGACAGGTCGCGTTCCGCTTGACTTGACAATTTTCTCACCAGCAGGTCTTTCAACCCCAGCAGACTTGTGTCTGCCGGAAAGAGAGATCCAAGGTAGGCTTTAAATCTAGGATCGAGCACGGTGGCCAAAATGTAGTGCTCTGATTTCAACAGATTGACCACCCGTGAATCCTTGTTAAGCGAATTAAGGGCTCCATCCACAAGTCCCACATGCCTAGCGGAATCGCTCCGTGTTAGCTCCTCCTTCAATGTCTCCAGCTTCTTCTGCAAAAGCCTGATGAGGGGAATGACCTGACTCAGGCTGGCAGTGTCTGAACTGACTTCACGTGTGGCAAGTTCAAAGGGCATCAGAACCTTGCACAACGTTGAAATCATTCTCCACTGCGCTTGAGACAGGTGCATTCCACCTCCTATATCGTGCTCAATTGTATAGGCTTGAATGGCCTTTTGCTGCTACTCCAACCTCTGAAGCATATAGAGGGTTGAATTCCACCTCGTTACCACTTCTTGCTTCAGATGATGGCAGGGCAGGTTCAGTAGTTTTTGGTGGTGCTCCAGTCTTCTGTACGTGGTGCCTGTACGCCGAAAGTGTCCCGCAATTCTTCTGGCCACCGACAGCATCTCTTGCACGCCCCTGTCGTTTTTTTAAAAATTCTGCACCACCAAATTCAAGGTATGTGCAAAACATGGGACGTGCTGGAATTTGCCCATATTTAATGCACACACAATATTGCTGGCGTTGTCCGATGCCACAAATCCACAGGAGAGTCCAATTGGGGTAAGCCATTCCGCGATGATCTTCCTCAGTTGCCGTAAGAGGTTTTCAGCTGTGTGCGTATTCTGGAAACCGGTGATACAAAGCGTAGCCTGCCTAGGAAAGAGTTGGCAGTTGCGAGATGCTGCTACTGGTGCCGCCGCTGCTGTTCTTGCGGCGGGAGTCCATACATCTACCCAGTGGGCTGTCACAGTCATATAGTCCTGACCCTGCCCTGCTCCACTTGTCCACATGTCCGTGGTTAAGTGGACATTGGGTACAACTGCATTTGTTAGGACACTGGTGAGTCTTTTTCTGACGTCCGTGTACATTCTCGGTATCGCCTGCCTAGAGAAGTGGAACCTAGATGGTATTTGGTAACGGGGGCACACTGCCTCAATAAATTGTCTAGTTCCCTGTGAACTAACGGCGGATACCGGACGCACGTCTAACACCAACATAGTTGTCAAGGCCTCAGTTATCCGCTTTGCAGCAGGATGACTGCTGTGATATTTCATCTTCCTCGGAAAGGACTGTTGAACAGTCAATTGCTTACTGGAAGTAGTACAAGTGGGCTTACGACTTCCCCTCTGGGATGACCATCGACTCCCAGCAGCAACAACAGCAGCGCCAGCAGCAGTAGGCGTTACACGCAAGGATGCATCGGAGGAATCCCAGGCAGGAGAGGAATCATCAGAATTGCCAGTGACATGGCCTGCAGGACTATTGGCATTCCTGGGGAAGGAGGAAATTGACACTGAGGGAGTTGGTGGGGTGGTTTGCGTGAGCTTGGTTACAAGAGGAAGGGATTTACTGGTCAGTGGACTGCTTCCGCTGTCACCCAAAGTTTTTGAACTTGTCACTGACTTATTATGAATGCGCTGCAGGTGACGTATAAGGGAGGATGTTCCGAGGTGGTTAACGTCCTTACCCCTACTTATTACAGCTTGACAAAGGGAACACACGGCTTGACAAATGTTGTCCGCATTTCTGGTGAAATACTTCCACACCGAAGAGCTGATTTTTTTGGTATTTTCACCAGGCATGTCAACGGCCATATTCCTCCCACGGACAACAGGTGTCTCCCCGGGTGCCTGACTTAAACAAACCACCTCACCATCAGAATCCTCCTGGTCAATTTCCTCCCCAGCGCCAGCAACACCCATATCCTCCTCATCCTGGTGTACTTCAACACTGACATCTTCAATCTGACTATCAGGAACTGGACTGCGGGTGCTCCTTCCAGCACTTGCAGGGGGCGTGCAAATGGTGGAAGGCGCATGCTCTTCACGTCCAGTGTTGGGAAGGTCAGGCATCGCAACCGACACAATTGGACTCTCCTTGTGGATTTGGGATTTCGAAGAACGCACAGTTCTTTGCGGTGCTTTTGCCAGCTTGAGTCTTTCAGTTTTCTAGCGAGAGGCTGAGTGCTTCCATCCTCATGTGAAGCTGAACCACTAGCCATGAACATAGGCCAGGGCCTCAGCCGTTCCTTGCCACTCCGTGTGGTAAATGGCATATTGGCAAGTTTACGCTTCTCCTCCGACAATTTTATTTTAGGTTTTGGAGTCCTTTTTTTACTGATATTTGGTGTTTTGGATTTGACATGCTCTGTACTATGACATTGGGCATCGGCCTTGGCAGACGACGTTGCTGGCATTTCATCGTCTCGGCCATGACTAGTGGCAGCAGCTTCAGCACGAGGTGGAAGTGGATCTTGATCTTTCCCTAATTTTGGAACCTCAACATTTTTGTTCTCCATATTTTAATAGGCACAACTAAAAGGCACCTCAGGTAAACAATGGAGATGGATGGATACTAGTATACAATTATGGATGGACTGCCGAGTGCCGACACAGAGGTAGCTACAGCCGTGGACTACCGTACTGTACTGTGTCTGCTGCTAATATAGACTGGTTGATAATGAGATGTAGTATGTATGTATAAAGAAGAAAGAAAAAAAAACCACGGGTAGGTGGTATACAATTATGGACGGACAGCCGAGTGCCGACACAGAGGTAGCTACAGCCGTGGACTACCGTACTGTACTGTGTCTGCTGCTAATATAGACTGGATGATAATGAGATGTAGTATGTATAAAGAAGAAGAAAAAAACCACGGGTAGGTGGTATACAATTATGGACGGACTGCCGAGTGCCGACACAGAGGTAGCTACAGCCGTGGACTACCGTACTGTACTGTGTCTGCTGCTAATATAGACTGGTTGATAATGAGATGTAGTATGTATAAAGAAAAAAGAAAAAAAAACCACGGGTAGGTGGTATACAATTATGGATGGACTGCCGAGTGCCGACACAGAGGTAGCTACAGCCGTGGACTACCGTACTGTACTGTGTCTGCTGCTAATATAGACTGGATGATAATGAGATGTAGTATGTATAAAGAAGAAAGAAAAAAAAACCACGGGTAGGTGGTATACAATTATGGATGGACTGCCGAGTGCCGACACAGAGGTAGCTACAGCCGTGGACTACCGTACTGTACTGTGTCTGCTGCTAATATAGACTGGATGATAATGAGATGTAGTATGTATAAAGAAGAAAGAAAAAAAAACCACGGGTAGGTGGTATACAATTATGGATGGACTGCCGAGTGCTGACACAGAGGTAGCTACAGCCGTGGACTACCGTACTGTACTGTGTCTGCTGCTAATATAGACTGGATGATAATGAGATGTAGTATGTATAAAGAAGAAAGAAAAAAAAACACGGGTAGGTGGTATACAATTATGGACGGACTGCCGAGTGCCGACACAGAGGTAGCGACAGCCGTGGACTACCGTACTGTACTGTGTCTGCTGCTAATATAGACTGGTTGATAATGAGATGTAGTATGTATAAAGAAGAAAAAAAAACCACGGTTAGGTGGTATACAATTATGGATGGACTGCCGAGTGCCGACACAGAGGTAGCTACAGCCGTGGACTACCGTACTGTACTGTGTCTGCTGCTAATATAGACTGGATGATAATGAGATGTAGTATGTATAAAGAAGAAAAAAAAAACCACGGGTAGGTGGTATACAATTATGGACGGACTGCCGAGTGCCGACACAGAGGTAGCTACAGCCGTGGACTACCGTACTGTACTGTGTCTGCTGCTAATATAGACTGGATGATAATGAGATGTAGTATGTATAGAGAAGAAAGAAAAAAAAACCACGGGTAGGTGGTATACAATTATGGATGGACTGCCGAGTGCCGACACAGAGGTAGCTACAACCGTGGACTACCGTACTGTACTGTGTCTGCTGCTAATATAGACTGGATGATAATGAGATGTAGTATGTATAAAGAAGAAGAAAAAAAACACGGGTAGGTGGTATACAATTATGGACGGACTGCCGAGTGCCGACACAGAGGTAGCTACAGCCGTGGACTACCGTACTGTACTGTGTCTGCTGCTAATATAGACTGGATGATAATGAGATGTAGTATGTATAAAGAAGAAAGAAAAAAAAACCACGGGTAGGTGGTATACAATTATGGATGGACTGCCGAGTGCCGACACAGAGGTAGCTACAGCCGTGGACTACCGTACTGTACTGTGTCTGCTGCTAATATAGACTGGATGATAATGAGATGTAGTATGTATAAAGAAGAAAAAAAAAACCACGGGTAGGTGGTATACAATTATGGATGGACTGCCGAGTGCCGACACAGAGGTAGCTACAGCCGTGGACTACCGTACTGTACTGTGTCTGCTGCTAATATAGACTGGATGATAATGAGATGTAGTATGTATAAAGAAGAAAGAAAAAAAAACCACGGGTAGGTGGTATACAATTATGGATGGACTGCCGAGTGCCGACACAGAGGTAGCTACAGCCGTGAACTACCGTACTGTGTCTGCTGCGACTGGATGATAAATAATGATATAAAAAATATATATATATATCACTACTGCAGCCGGACAGGTATATATTATATAATGACGGACCTGCTGGACACTGTCTGTCAGCAGAATGAGTTTTTTATAGAATAAAAAAACACCACACAAGTCACACGACGAGTGTTTAACTTTTTCAGGCAATCACAATATAGTATACTATACTGGTGGTCAGTGTGGTCAGGTCACTGGTCAGTCACACTGGCAGTGGCACTCCTGCAGCAAAAGTGTGCACTGTTTAATTTTAATAATATGTACTCCTGGCTCCTGCTATAACCTATAACTGCTCCCCAGTCTCCCCCACAATTAAGCTGTGTGAGCACAGTCAGATATTATACATAGATGATGCAGCACACTGGGCTGAGCACAGATATGGTATGTGACTGAGTCACTGTGTATCGTTTTTTTCAGGCAGAGAACGGATTATATTAAATAAAACTGCACTGGTGGTCACTGGTCAGTGGTCAGTCACTAGTAAACTCTGCACTCTCTAGTACTCCTAAGCTCCAGTAAATCAAGTGTCTCTGTCTCAATCTCACTCTCTCTCTTCTAATCTAAATGGAGAGGACGCCAGCCACGTCCTCTCCCTATCAATCTCAATGCACGTGTGAAAATGGCGGCGACGCGCGGCTCCTTATATAGAATCCGAGTCTCGCGATAGAATCCGAGCCTCGCGAGAATCCGACAGCGTCATGATGACGTTCGGGCGCGCTTGGGTTAACCGAGCAAGGCGGGAAGATCCGAGTCGCTCGGATCCGTGTAAAAAAAGCTGAAGTTCGGGCGGGTTCGGATTCCGAGGAACCGAACCCGCTCATCTCTACTTTCAACTCAGTGGTTCCAAAACTCACAAGATGATTTATCAAAGCTTGGAGAGAGATAAAGTACTACCCAATCAGCTTCCAACTCTCATTTTACAGACTGTGTTTGAAAAATGATAGTCAGGAGCTGATTGGTTGGTACTTTATCTCTCTCCACTGTATCACACCAAGCTTTGGTGGCTTCATTAGTACATCAATTTGATTTTACCACCTATGTTCTAGCATGAATATCCTTAAAACCTGGACTGTTAAGATGCCGTGAGAGCCAATTTTGGGAAACTGTTCTATCTCAAGAAAACTTTTGGGTCTACCTCAGACTTCAGATTCCTGTTTGTCAATGTATTGAAATTCTATGAGGATCTGAGCCTGTAACCTAGCAACAAAATCCTCCCGCGGGCCTGCCCATGTGGCCATTTGCGGACTGAACCGAAGGCTGAATTAATAGGAGCCATGCTATTGTCAGAGCAAGAGGTGGGGAAATGCAATAAAGAGAGAATAAAACCATTAAAGGAAATAATAAAAGAGAGGACATCTCCTCAAATAGTCAGGTTTAGGTGAAAGTAATTACACATAAAGGCCAGAGAGGGACTTTGAAAATCTATACAGAGGAGCAATATTATATGGGAGAGGGGCAGAACACATTGTTCAAATAAAGACGTGAAAAAAGAATGAAGAAACTTTATTGCTGCAGTAAGTAAAGGTAGTTCCTAAATAAATTCCTTAAGACGAATCTGAGTCGTTGCTTAGCAACAAAGCCTACATGAAAGGAATCAGAATAGGTCTGCTCACATTTGTAAAGAAGTCATTTGATTGGCTGAAAAGTGACTGAATTTTGTATAAAACTGATATTTACTAAGTTACAGATGGCTAGGGAATTTCTCCGCACACTAACTGGCCTGGGCCTGTTATTAGAGTATGACAGGGCGACCAAACGCTGAAGGTCTCCAAGTTATGGGGTGACTGGCCCAGCATAACTTGTTCCACCTTTCTTGGTGGATCCTATGGTCTGCTCCCATTCATTAGTGATAACAAGGCCAGGCTATGGCCTGATGCTATTTACTCACTTGGGGGAGGGCACAACATTTTTATTATTCTAGTTTAAATACTGCAGCAAACTTCCAACAAGTTGAAGAGAACGATGACTGCACTTGTGGTCCATGATAGTCCATGGTTCCCAGTAAACGGTTCCTTTTGGAAACAGGATCTTCTGGATTGATTAGTTTGGACCCAAAAATCGTCTTCCACTGCAAAAGCTTCTAAAAAACCATACCCGCTACAGAAAAACGAAGGCATCAGTATGTTGGGGGTGTAGCCCTCATGGGATGGGGATGGGTAAGAATGGAGTGATAAACTAGTAGGGTAGAACTGATCCAGGCCTGGAGCCAGTGGCGTAACTAGGTGCAGAGAGTGCGGTTGCTACAGGACCTGCACTGTCTCTGGGACCCGCCTTCCCCCCTGTACCCCATCACACATCATACTGTGGCCCCCCACCCTCCTGCCTCCATCATTCTGCAATGCAGCTGCCCAGCACCTCCTCCCAACTCCCCCACCCAATCATGCTACAGAGTCCATCCCAGCTGCCTGCCCTGCAGGGATGGACCGTTGTTGTACATGAATCGGCATTTTGCTTTGGGGCCCTGCAGCTTATAGTTACATCCCTGACGTAACATTATGAGGGAGATCCTCCGCTTCAGGGATGTGGTATTGGGAGGATCTAGAGTCCATATGCCAATACTAGCAGTATTTTCTCTATTGGTGCTCCTTTGCCAGTGGCGTAACTAGAAATTTTTCTCCCCCAAGCCAAAAAATTCTTCGCCCCCCCCCCCCCATCCCCCATAATTGGCAATAGTAAAGGGATAAACATGCGAGCGCCGCAAAAAGGGGGAGTGGCTTCATTTAAATGGGCGTGGTTACACATAAAGGGGCGTGGCATTGCAGGAAAAGACTACCTCATACCCCAGTTTTGCAACCAGACGTTAGCCACCACAGGAAATAAAAATAATCCTGATTCATGCCCCTTACATTATTTGTCATTTTTCCTCCTTATAGTAATGCCCAGTATACATTATGCCACATACTGCAATGGCCCTTAGACATTATGCCACATACTGCAATGGCCCTTAGACATTATGCCACACACAATAATGCACACACCGTAATGCCCCCGACACACTATGCCACACACCGTAATGCCTGTGACACATAATGACAGGAATCGCAATGCCCGTTATACATTATGCTACACACTGCAATGCCCCTTATACATTATAGCACATACAATGTCTGTGACACATTATGACACACACCGCAATGACCCTGAGACATTATACCACATACCACAATGCTCGTGATATAGTATACAACACACCGTAATGCCTGACACATTATGACACACACCGCAATGTCCGTGATACATTATGCCACACACTGCAATGACCCTGAGACATTATACCACATATCACAATGCCCGTGATATAGTATACCACACACCGTAATGCCTGTGACACATACTGCAATGCCCGTTATACCCTATGCCACACACTGCAATGCCCGTTATACATTATGCCACACTGCAATGCCCCCGAGACATTATACCACATACCACAATGCCCGTGATATAGTATACCACACACCATAATGCCTGTGACACATTATGACACACACCGCAATGTCCGTGATACATTATGCCACACACCGTAATGCCCATTACACATTAAGTCCTACAGTAAGGCTTCTAATTACTTTTAAATTACCTGCTCGTTGCCAGGGGTTTCATGCTCTTGGTTCCATGCACGGTGCCAGGGGTTTTCATGCTCAGGTGTCATGCTCATTGCCAAGGGTTTCATGCACTGGGTGTCGTGCTCGTTGCCAGGGGTTTCATGCACTGGGTGTCATGCTCGTTGCCAGGGGTTTCATGCACTGGGTGTCATGCTCGTTGCCAGGGGGTAGTGCTTGTTGCTAGGGCTGTGCTCTCCCAGTGCCACATATGCCCCCAGTGCCAGATATTCCCCCATAGTGCCAGGTACTCACATGCCCCCAGTGCCAAATACAGCCCCCTTCCCCCCATGTGCCAGGTACACATATACCCCCCCAGTGCCACATAAGCCCCCCTCCCCCTGTGCCACATATACCCCCAGTGCCACATAAGCTCCCCTCCCCCTGTGCCACATATGTCCCCAGTGCCACATAAGCCCCCCTCCCCCTGTGCCGCATATGCCCCCAGTGCCACATAAGCCCCCCTCCCCCTGTGCCGCATATGCTCCCCCAGTGCCCCCCATGCTCCCCCAGTGTGCCCCCGCTCCCCCCTTTTTTGTGTTTGAGGGACACGGAGGAGGGCACATCGCGTGCCTCTCCTGTGTCCCTCCGTCCTGCGTCTCTGGCGGGTCTGTTAAAGGAAGTGCCGGTTCGTGAGCCAATCAGAGCTCACGAACGGTACTTCCTTTATCAGACCCGCCGGAGACGCAGGACGGAGGGACACGGGAGAGGCGCGCGCTGTGCCCTCCTCCGTGTCCCTCCTTACAGCGGCGGAGGGAAGGAGACCGCAGATTGACATGCGGATGGCTCGTCCGCATGTCAATCTGCTAAATCAGTGGCGCCCCCGCCGCCCCTCGCCCCCAAGCCACCACGAGGACTGCGGGGGCAGTAGTTACGCCACTGTCCTTTGCCATTCTCTGGCTTACAATGTATCTCAGTATAACAGGTAGCGGAAGTAGAAGTAATAGGTTTTGTTCTTCTGTCCACATTTGTGCCTGGTTTAAGCAACCTGTTGTTTATTTTATAAGATTGTTTACAAAAATGCAACACAAATGCCATATTGTGACATCTCTCACAAATGCCCCAGGTCTTGCGTTGAAGCATTTGGATCTGCTTTCCAACATGGGGACCCGTACAGCAGTGGTGCAAGTAGAAAAAATGTCTTACGGGTACTGTGTGCGCGCGCCGAAGGCGCGCGCGCAAAAAAATGGGTGTGGCCAAATGCCACATGGGGCGTGGCCAATGGAAATGGGGGCGTGATACACATATGGGGGAGGGGCAGATACACGTATGACCCCAATAGTGCCAGATACACGTTGCCCCACAGTGCCAGATATACATTGCCCCACAGTGCCAGATACACATTGCCCCACAGTGACAGATATACATTGCCCCACAGTGCCAGATACAGAAATGCCCCCAGAGTGCCAGATATACATTGCCTCGCAGTGTCAGATACACGTTGCCCCACAGTGCCAGATATACATTGCCCCACAGTGCCAGATATACATTGCCCCACAGTGCCAGATACACATTGCCCCACAGTGCCAGATACAGAAATGCCCCCAGAGTGCCAGATATACATTGCCTCGCAGTGTCAGATACACATTGCCCCACAGTGACAGATATACATTGCCCCACAGTGCCAGATACACATTGACTAACAGTGCCAGATACACATTGCCCCACAGTGCCAGATACAGAAATGCCCCCAGAGTGCCAGATATACGTTGCCTCGCAGTGTCAGATACACGTTGCCCCACAGTGCCAGATATACATTGCCCCACAGTGCCAGATATACATTGCCCCACAGTGCCAGATACACATTGCCCCACAGTGCCAGATACAGAAATGCCCCCAGAGTGCCAGATATACATTGCCTCGCAGTGTCAGATACACATTGCCCCACAGTGACAGATATACATTGCCCCACAGTGCCAGATACACATTGACTAACAGTGCCAGATACACATTGCCCCACAGTGCCAGATACAGAAATGCCCCCAGAGTGCCAGATATACGTTGCCTCGCAGTGTCAGATACACGTTGCCCCACAGTGCCAGATATACATTGCCCCACAGTGCCAGATACACATTGCCCCACAGTGCCAGATACACAAATGCCCCCACTGTGTCAGATATACATTGCCCCCCGTGCCAGATACAGAAATGCCCCTACAGTGCCAGATATGCCCCCAGTGCCAGATATCCCCCAGTGCCAGGTATACATGCCCCCCCAGTGCCAGATATCCCCCAGTGCCAGGTATACATGCCCCTCTGTGCCAGATATCCCCCAGTGCCAGGTATACATGCCCCCCTGTGCCAGATATCCCCCAGTGCCAGGTATACATGCCCCCCTGTGCCAGATATCCCCCAGTGCCAGGTATATATGCCCCCCAGTGCCAGATATCCCCCAGTGCCAGGTATATATGCCCCCCAGTGCCAGGTATATATGCCCCCCAGTGCCAGATATCCCCCAGTGCCAGGCTTTATGCCTCCCAGTGCCAGATATCCCCCAGTGCCAGGTATATATGCCCCCCAGTGCCAGATATCCCCCAGTGCCAGGTATATATGCCCCCCAGTGCCAGGTATATATGCCCCCCAGTGCCAGATATCCCCCAGTGCCAGGTATATATGCCTCCCAGTGCCAGATATCCCCCAGTGCCAGGTATATATGCCCCCCAGTGCCAGATATCCCCCAGTGCCAGGTATATATGCCCCCCAGTGCCAGATATCCCCCAGTGCCAGGTATATATGCCCCCCAGTGCCAGGTATATATGCCCCCCAGTGCCAGATATCCCCCAGTGCCAGATAGAAATGCCCCCCCAGTGCCAGATATCCCCCAGTGCCAGGTATAACCCCCCCCCCCCCCCTTCCCTGCTCACCGCTGCCGCTGGCCGCTGCCGTCCTGTGTGAGGGAAGGAGAGCGCAGCCTGTGCCTCTCCTTCCCCTCAGTCTCCGGCGGGTGTCTCACAGTTTAATTCAGCGCCGATCCGTGAGCCAATCAGAGCTCGCACCGCGAGCTCTGATTGGCTCACGGATCGGCGCTGAATTAAACTATGACAGCCGCCGGAGACTGAGGGGAAGGAGAGGCACAGGCTGCGCTCTCCTTCCCTCACATCAGCGGCGGTGCGAGGAGCGACGGCCCGTCGGTGTGGGTACGGCGTACCCACGGCTAAATTCTTACGGGTACGCCGTACCCACCCGTACCCGCCCACTTGCACCACTGCCGTACAGTGAACAAAATTCTGTTTCATCCTATGAGCGGAGTTGCTGGGCAGATGGGGAGTGAGACCCTTGCTGCCCGTAGGCTATAACCATGAACATGGACCCCACAGGGACCCCCCCCACACACACAGTACTCTGACCCTCCAATTGGCACAGGAGCTGCCACCGCTCAGACTGCATACAGTCATCAGCAGCACATGACACATCATCATAGCCAGATTAAGGGGGGGTGCAGGGCATGTAGTACCCTGGGTCCACCTTTATCAGGGGGCCTCTGTCCAGAGCACACTGACATCATTAAATTTCCCTCTTTCACAGTAGCAGAACCCAGGCAGCCAGAATGCAAGCAGGATAGGATGCATTGCAGGAAGAGACACAGGAGTATCAGGTTTCATGAGCTATGAAAGAAACTTCCCGACCAGAGGAAAGATAGGAGGGCGGAGAGAGCTGTAAGTGACCCAGGGATCCCAGCTTCTCCTCTTCCCCCGCCTGGGAATCTGGGTCCCATGTAACCTGTTATCTAATGAGGGTCTAGAGATAGAGACACACAGATTCCTCCTGAGTCCTGTCCCAGTGTGTAAGTAGTACAGAGGCTGCTGCTATTCTTACATGTGACAAGATAAATTAGTGTATAGATTTTATTTTTCAATGAATATTTTAAGCTTGTTTAAGTTGTGTTTGTTCCACTACAAGAAAACCTTAAAAATTAGTTGTCTCTCAATAAGGTGGTGTAATAAACAGTACCAAGGCATTATTAAACTATTAGTTTACATCTAATATATACCATTGGTTTATATTTAATATACATAATTCAAACCTCCCAACATGACCAATTCCAGGAGGGGCTACTAATTGACTCCCTCTAGAAACCCTACCCAAAGCCACCCATTGATGCATGCTCCCCCTTGTCAGCGTCCTGAACCGGGAAACAGTGTGATAACGTTTCGCTGTGTTTAATTATTTGCCAGGACAGGGCTCTAATCACAGCCCAACTGCTGACAAGAGAAACTTAAAAAGTTGCATAAAACATTAATTTTCACTTTGCAAATTTCTGTGAATAATATTTTTCACATTTGCATCGGAAATCCAGATTTTTATAAACGTGCCGCCTCAATGCTAGCTGTATTTTAGGTGCAAAATGTAAAATTGGAACAAGCTGCACTAGAGTGTAAGTAGGTGGAACTTTGTAATATTCAAAATGCACATTTTTCAGGCAAACCCACAAAAGTAGTCAAGGAGCGATCTTCTCGGGGACGTTACAAAAACTAGAATGTTGTCTTGCATCTATGGGGTAATTCTGAGTTGATCGCACCAGGAACTTTGTTAGCAGTTGGGCAAAACCATGGCCCTCATTCCGAGTTGTTCGCTCGCTAGCTGCTTCTAGCAGCATTGCACACGCTAAGCCACCGCCCTCTGGGAGTGTATCTTAGCTTAGCAGAATTGCGAACAAAAGATTAGCAGAATTGTGAATAGAAATTTCTTAGCAGTTTCTGAGTAGCTCCAGACTTACTCAGCCATTGCGATCAGTTCAGTCAGTTTCGTTCCTGGTTTGACGTCACAAACACACCCAGCATTCGTCCAGACACTCCCCCGTTTCTTCAGACACTCCCGCGTTTTTCCCAGAAACGCCAGCGTTTTTTCGCACACGCCCAGAAAATGGCCAGTTTCCGCCCAGAAACACCCACTTCCTTTCAATCACAGTACGATCACCAGAACGATGAAAAATCCTCATTAGGCCGTGAGTAAAATACCTAACTTATGTGTAAAATAACTAAGCGCATGCGCTCTGCGAACCTTGCGCATGCGCATTAAGCGACTAATCGCAATATAGCTAAAATCGGCAACGAGCGAACAACTCGGAATGACCACCCATGTGCACTGCAGGGGAGGCAGATATAACATGTGCAGAGAGAGTTAGATTTGGGTAGGTTATTTTGTTTCTGTGCAGGGTAAATACTGGCTGCTTTATTTTTACACTGCAATTTAGATTGCTGATTGAACACACCCCACCCAAATCTAACTCTCTCTGCACATGTTATACCTGCCTCCCCTGCAGTGCACATGGGCCCTCATTCCGAGTTGTTCGCTCGCTGCTATTTTTAGCAGAATTGCTAATAGGCTAAAATCCGGCAGTTCTGCGCATGCGTATGCACAGCAAGGCGCACGCGCTAAGCAATTTTACACAAAACTATGCTATTTTACTCATGGGCGAACGAAGCTTTTCAATCGCTCTGCTGATCGTAGTGTGATTGACAGGAAGTGGGTGTTTCTGGGCTGAAACTGGCCGTTTTCAGGGAGTGTGCTAAAAAACGCAGGCGTGCCAGGTAAAAACGCAGGCGTGGCTGTTGAAACGGGGGAGTGGCTGGCCGGACGCAGGGCGTGTATGTGACGTCAAACCAGGAACTATACGGACTGAAGTGATCGCAATCTAGGAGTAGGTCTGGAGCTACTCAGAAACTGCAAGGAAATACTTAATAGCAGAATTGCTAATCTTTCGTTAGCAATTGCTAATCTTTCGTTAGCAATTTTGCTATGCTAAAATACACTCCCAGAGGACGGCGGCTTTGTGTTTGCATTTCTGCTCAAAGTAGCTAGCGAGCGAACAACTCGAAATGAGGGCCATGGTTTTGCCCAACTGCTAACAAAGGCCCTTATTCCGAGTTGTTCGCTCGGTTTTTCTTTGCATCGCAGCGATTTTCCGCTAACTGCGCATGCGCAATGTTCGCACTGCGACTGCGCCAAGTAAATTTGCTATGAAGATTGGTATTTTACTCACGGCATTACGAGGTTTTTTTTTCGTACTGGAGATCGGAGTGTGATTGACAGGAAGTGGGTGTTTCTGGGCGGAAATTGGCCATTTTATGGGAGTGTGTGAAAAAACGCTGCCGTTTCTGGGAAAAACGCGGGAGTGGCTGGAGAAACGGAGGAGTGTCTGGGCGAACGCTGGGTGTGTTTGTGAGGATCCGGTCTGAAGATCGACAGTGTCTAGGTCGACAATGTTTAGGTCGACCACTATAGGTCGACAGTCACTAGGTCGACATGGATGGAAGGTCGACAGGGTTTCTAGGTCGACATGTGCTAGGTCGACAGGTCTAAAGGTCGACATGAGTTTTTCACATTTTTTTTCTTTTTTTAAATATTTTCATACTTAACGATCCACGTGGACTACGATTGGAACGGTAAAGTGTGGCGAGCGAAGCGGTAGCAGAGCGAAGGCACCATGTCCGAAGCATGGCGAGCGAAGCGAGCCATGCGAGGGGACGCGTTGCACTAATTTGGGATCCCGGTCACTCTACGAAGAAAACGACACAAAAAAAAAAAATATCCTCATGTCGACCTTTAGACCTGTCGACCTAGAAACCCTGTCGACCTTCCATCCATGTCGACCTAGTGACTGTCGACCTATCGTGGTCGACCTAAACATTGTCGACCTAGACACTGTCGATTTGATGAACCACACCCGTGTTTGTGACGTCAAACCAGGAACGACAAGCACTGAACTGATCGCACTGGAAGAGTAAGTCTCGAGCTATCAGAAACTGCACAGAGAAGTCTTTTCGCAATATTGCAAATCTTTCGTTCGCAATTTTGATAAGCTAAGATTCACTCCCAGTAGGTGGCGGCTTAGCGTGTGCAATGCTGCTAAAAGCAGCTTGCGAGCGAACAACTCGGAATGAGGGCCAAAGTTCCTGCTGCGATCAACTCAGAATTACCCCCTATGAGCAGTGGCAAACGCAGGATTTCTAGAGGGGGGTTTCCAAATACAATCCACAATCTCCCACTCTGCAGAACATTGCAGCAGCTGTGCTCTGTCCCTTGCACTACATGATGTGGAGGCAGCTCTAGTAATAGTATTATTCTTCAAATGAAGAGAAGCAATAGGACACGAGGACATGCACTGAGACTGGAGGGGGGGAGGTTCAGGGGAAATTTGAGGAAAAATTACTTCACAGAAAGGGTAGTGGACAAGTGGAATAGCCTCCCATCAGAGGTGGTAGAGGCTAAGACAGTAGAGCAATTTAAATATGCATGGGATAGACATAAGGATATCCTCACAAAGAAATAAGGATCAAATAAGGTTTGAGATAAATATATGGTACAAAAAAAAGGGGCAGACTAGATGGGCCAAGTGGTTCTTATCTGCCGTCAAATTCTATGTTTCTATTATATACTATTGCTATTGTTTTCATAATTTAAGCCACTTGCCAAAAGGAGGGTGTTTTCTAGAGATGAGCGGGTTCGGTTCCTCGGAATCCGAACCCCCCCGAACTTCAGCCTTTTTACACGGGTCCGAGGCAGACTCGGATCTTCCCGCCTTGCTCGGCTAACCCGAGCGCGCCCGAACGTCATCATCCCGCTGTCGGATTCTCGCGAGGCTCGTATTCTATCGCGAGACTCGGATTCTATATAAGGAGCCGCGCGTCGCCGCCATTTTCACACGTGCATTGAGATTGATAGGGAGAGGACGTGGCTGGCGTCCTCTCCATTTAGATAGAGAGTGAGACACTTGATTTACTAGTAATTTAATTTTAGTAATTTTGGGGAGCATTAGGAGTACTCAGAGAGTGCAGAGTTTTGCTGATAGTTATACTAGTGACCACCAGTTTTATTTATTATTTAAAATCCGTTCTCTGCCTGAAAAAAACCGATACACAGTCACATACCATATCTGTGCTCAGCCTGAGTGTGCTGCATGATAATATCATCTATGTATATCTGACTGTGCTGAGTGCTCACTGCTCACACAGCTTAATTGCGGGGGAGACTGGGGAGCAGTTATAGCAGGAGTACATAACAGTGCACACTTTTGCTGCCAGTGTGACTGACCAGTGACCACCAGTATATTGTCTGCCTGAAAAAGTTAAACACTCGTGTGGTGTTTTTTTTTTTTATTCTATAAACGCATTCTGCTGACAGACAGTGTCCAGCAGGTCCGTCATTCATTATATTATAATATATACCTGCAGTAGTGATATATATATATTTTTTATATCATTATCATCCAGTCTATACTAGCAGACGCAGTACGGTAGTCCACGGCTGTAGCTACCTCTGTGTCGGCAGTGCTCGTCCATAATTGTATACCTACCTGTGGTGGGTTTTTTTTTTTTCTATCTTCTTCATACTAGTAGTTTAGGAGTCTGCTGCTGACAGTGTCCAGCAGGTCCGTCATTATATAATATATACCTGTCCTGCAATAGTGATATATATATATTTTTTATATCATTATCATCCAGTCTATACTAGCAGACGCAGTACGGTAGTCCACGGCTGTAGCTACCTCTGTGTCGGCAGTGCTCGTCCATAATTGTATACCTACCGGTGGTGGGTTTTTTTTTTCTATCTTCTTCATACTAGTAGTTTAGGAGTCTGCTGCTGACAGTGTCCAGCAGGTCCGTCATTATATAATATATACCTGTCCTGCAGTAGTGATATATATATATATTTTTTATATCATTATCCTCCAGTCTATACTAGCAGACGCAGTACGGTAGTCCACGGCTGTAGCTACCTCTGTGTCGGCAGTGCTCGTCCATAATTGTATACCTACCTGTGGTGGGTTTTTTTTTTTCTATCTTCTTCATACTAGTAGTTTAGGAGTCTGCTGCTGACAGTGTCCAGCAGGTCCGTCATTATATAATATATACCTGTCCTGCAGTAGTGATATATATATATTTTTTATATCATTATCCTCCAGTCTATACTAGCAGACGCAGTACGGTAGTCCACGGCTGTAGCTACCTCTGTGTCGGCAGTGCTCGTCCATAATTGTATACCTACCTGTGGTGGTTTTTTTTTTTTCTGTCTTCTTCATACTAGTAGTTTAGGAGTCTGCTGCTGACAGTGTCCAGCAGGTCCGTCATTATATAATATATACCTGTCCTGCAGTAGTGATATATATATATTTTTTATATCATTATCATCCAGTCTATACTAGCAGACGCAGTACGGTAGTCCACGGCTGTAGCTACCTCTGTGTCGGCAGTGCTCGTCCATAATTGTATACCTACCTGTGGTGGGTTTTTTTTTCTATCTTCTTCATACTAGTAGTTTAGGAGTCTGCTGCTGACAGTGTCCAGCAGGTCCGTCATTATATAATATATACCTGTCCTGCAGTAGTGATATATATATATTTTTTATATCATTATCATCCAGTCTATACTAGCAGACGCAGTACGGTAGTCCACGGCTGTAGCTACCTCTGTGTCGGCAGTGCTCGTCCATAATTGTATACCTACCTGTGGTGGGTTTTTTTTCCTATCTTCCTTATACTAGTAGTTTAGGAGTCTGCTGCTGACAGTGTCCAGCAGGTCCGTCATTATATAATATATACCTGTCCTGCAGTAGTGATATATATATATATTTTTTATATCATTATCATCCAGTCTATACTAGCAGACGCAGTACGGTAGTCCACGGCTGTAGCTACCTCTGTGTCGGCAGTCACTCGTCATCCATAAGTATACTAGTATCCATCCATCTCCATTGTTTACCTGAGGTGCCTTTTAGTTGTGCCTATTAAAATATGGAGAACAAAAATGTTGAGGTTCCAAAAATAGGGAAAGATCAAGATCGACTTCCACCTCGTGCTGAAGCTGCTGCCACTAGTCATGGCCGAGACGAAGAAATGCCATCAACGTCGTCTGCCAAGTCCGATGCCCAATGTCATAGTACAGAGCATGTAAAATCCAAAACACCAAATATCAGTAAAAAAAGGACTAAAAAATCTAAAATAAAATCGTCGGAGAAGCGTAAACTTGCCAATATGCCATTTACCACACGGAGTGGCAAGGACCGGCTGAGGCCCTGGCCTATGTTCATGGCTAGTGGTTCAGCTTCACATGAGGATGGAAGCACTCAGCCTCTCGCTAGAAAAATGAAAAGACTTAAGCTGGCAAAAGCACAGCAAAGAACTGTGCGTTCTTCGAAATCACAAATCCACAAGGAGAGTCCAATTGTGTCGGTTGCGATGCCTGACCTTCCCAACACTGGACGTGAAGAGCATGCGCCTTCCACCATTTGCGCGCCCCCTGCAAGTGCTGGAAGGAGCACCCGCAGTCCAGTTCCTGATAGTCAGATTGAAGATGTCAGTGTTGAAGTACACCAGGATGAGGAGGATATGGGTGTTGCTGGCGCTGGGGAGGAAATTGACCAGGAGGATTCTGATGGTGAGGTGGTTTGTTTAAGTCAGGCACCCGGGGAGACACCTGTTGTCCGTGGGAGGAATATGGCCATTGACATGCCTGGTGAAAATACCAAAAAAATCAGCTCTTCGGTGTGGAAGTATTTCAGCAGAAATGCGGACAACATTTGTCAAGCCGTGTGTTGCCTTTGTCAAGCTGTAATAAGTAGGGGTAAGGACGTTAACCACCTCGGAACATCCTCCCTTATACGTCACCTGCAGCGCATTCATCATAAGTCAGTGACAAGTTCAAAAACTTTGGGCGACAGCGGAAGCAGTCCACTGACCAGTAAATCCCTTCCTCTTGTAACCAAGCTCACGCAAACCACCCCACCAACTCCCTCAGTGTCAATTTCCTCCTTCCCCAGGAATGCCAATAGTCCTGCAGGCCATGTCACTGGCAATTCTGACGAGTCCTCTCCTGCCTGGGATTCCTCCGATGCTTCCTTGCGTGTAACGCCTACTGCTGCTGGCGCTGCTGTTGTTGCTGCCGGGAGTCGATGGTCATCCCAGAGGGGAAGTCGTAAGACCACTTTTACTACTTCCACCAAGCAATTGACTGTCCAACAGTCCTTTGCGAGGAAGATGAAATATCACAGCAGTCATCCTGCTGCAAAGCGGATAACTGAGGCCTTGGCATCCTGGGCGGTGAGAACCGTGGTTCCGGTATCCATCATTACTGCAGAGCCAACTATAGACTTGTTTGAGGTACTGTGTCCCCGGTACCAAATACCATCTAGGTTCCATTTCTCTAGGCAGGCGATACCGAAAATGTAAACAGACCTCAGAAAAAGACTCACCAGTGTCCTAAAAAATGCAGTTGTACCCAATGTCCACTTAACCACAGACATGTGGACAAGTGGAGCAGGGCAGACTGAGGACTATATGACTGTGACAGCCCACTGGGTAGATGTATGGACTCCCGCCGCAAGAACAGCAGCAGCGGCACCAGTAGCAGCATCTCGCAAACGCCAACTCTTTCCTAGGCAGGCTACGCTTTGTATCACCGCTTTCCAGAATACGCACACAGCTAAAAACCTCTTACGGCAACTGAGGAAGATCATCGCAGAATGGCTTACCCCAATTGGACTCTCTTGTGGATTTGTGGCATCGGACAACGCCAGCAATATTGTGTGTGCATTAAATATGGGCAAATTCCAGCACGTCCCATGTTTTGCACATACCTTGAATTTGGTGGTGCAGAATTATTTAAAAAACGAGAGGGGCGTGCAAGAGATGCTGTCGGTGGCCAGAAGAATTGCGGGACACTTTCGGCGTACAGGCACCACGTACAGAAGACTGGAGCAACACCAAAAACGCCTGAACCTGCCCTGCCATCATCTGAAGCAAGAAGTGGTAACGAGGTGGAATTCAACCCTCTATATTAGGGGTGGGCAACATGCGGCCCGCGGGCCGTATGCGGCCCGCGGACCGATCGTGCCTGGCCCGCTGTGCCCCACCAGAGTGCAATGACAAGCGGCCCGACAGGCCGCTTGTCATTGCACTGCTCTCAGACGCGGCGCCGCTGAGGAAATCCCGGTCACGTCACAGGGTCAGCTGACGGGATTTCCTCTGTTACCATGCGCGCGCTGGGCGGCACGGGGGGCGGGCACTGCAGTGAGCAGGAGCGGCGGCTGAGTGAGGAGAAGAAGCGGTGGCCAGCGAGCGGGAGCAGGAGAGGCCACATCAGCAGCGACTCCAGGCGGCAGCAGCAGCAGCAGCGCGGATCATCGGACAGTGGGGATCGTCTGCCACTGTGACAAACAGGTAAACCCCCTGTCCAGCCAGCCCCTGGATCAACGCTTCAGCTGCCATATAGGTTTAGGGGTGGGGAGGCCGCGGAGTTAAAATCTGCAATATGGGTTTAGGGGAGGGGGGAAGGGACTGTCTGCCATAATATGTAAAAAAGTGGGGCGCTGTCTGCCGTAATGTGTAAAAAGGGGGACGATGTCTGCCGTAATGTGTAAAAAGGGGGACGATGTCTGCCGTAATGTGTAAAAAGGGGGACGATGTCTGCCGTAATGTGTAAAAACGGGGGCACTGTCTGCTGTAATGTGTAAAAAGGGGGACGATGTCCGTTGTAATGTGTAAAAAGGGGGACGATGTCTGCCGTAATGTGTAAAAACGGGGGCACTGTCTGCTGTAATGTGTAAAAAGGGGGACGATGTCCGCCGTAATGTGTAAAAAGGGGGGCGATGTCTGCCGTAATGTGTAAAAAGGGGGACGATGTCTGCTGTAATGTGTAAAAAGGGGGACGATGTCTGCCGTAATGTGTAAAAACGGGGGCACTGTCTGCCGTAATGTGTAAAAAGGGGGACGATGTCTGCCGTAATGTGTAAAAAGGGGGACGATGTCTGCCGTAATGTGTAAAAAGGGGGACGATGTCTGCCGTAATGTGTAAAAAGGGGGACGATGTCTGCCGTAATGTGTAAAAAGGGGGACGATGTCTGCCGTAATGTGTAAAAACGGGGGCACTGTCTGCTGTAATGTGTAAAAACGGGGGCACTGTCTGCTGTAATGTGTAAAAACGGGGGACGATGTCTGCCGTAATGTGTAAAAACGGGGGACGATGACCCCCAAATTCTATGATTTAAGCTGTTTTTTAGGGTTTTTTGAAAAAAACACCCGAATCCAAAACACACCCGAATCCGACAAAAAAAATTCGGTGAGGTTTTGCCAAAACGCGTTCGAACCCAAAACACGGCCGCGGAACCGAACCCAAAACCAAAACACAAAACCCGAAAAATTTCCGGTGCACATCTCTAGTGTTTTCCGGCAACCAGAAACCCCCCCTGCATTTGTCTATGATGTGGACTCAAAAGGGACAATTAACTGTTGCACATGACGTTTATCATCCCCATGCCACAGAGAAGGTGATTCAGATCTGATTGTAGATGTGCTAAATTTACCACATCTATGATCAGTTTCTCTGACATGCGGGGGGACACCCAGCACAGGGATAGGCCACCCCGCATGTCAGGCCCTATCCCCCCTCCCTGCAAGGGTGCTAAAGCATCGCACAATGGCGATGCTTTCGCACCCAGTAAGTAGCTACCTGCCTGCGCAGCCTAGCTGCGCTGGCAGGTGGCTACCCGCCGCATCCCAGGTCACGGGCTGCCTGTGACATCACGCAGCCGCTGCGGCCCTCCCCCGCAACGGTTCGGACATGCCTGCGTTGTCCGGACCACGCCCCGCCAATGGCATTCTAACGCCATTTGCACGTAAGACTGCGATCGAGTTCAAAAACATGCACCATATCAAATATATTTACTATTGACCATTTGATAAAATGCGTTTGCCGCTACACGCAAGATACCGATCTAGTGACGGACGAGAAACATCTACCAATAGCAGAATTCCACTTTACACTGTGATGGTGGTAAGCTACATTTTACGGGAGGGTAGAAGCTGCTCTTTAGATATTTTCTATTTTTTTTCTTAATATAAATTAAGACGCCACTCCGTATTATGAAATGGAAAATGATGATTACGGTATCCAGTACTTGGTAGCATAAAAATATTCTTAATGATGCGCTTTAAACGTATTTTTATGTGACCTCCTAACATGGGGGGTCATTCCGAGTTGTTCGCTCGCTAGCAGATTTTAGCAGCATTGCACACGCTAGGCCGCCGCCCTCTGGGAGTGAATCTTAGCTTAGCAGAATTGCGAACGAAAGATTAGCAGAATTGCGAATAGAAATTTCTTAGCAGTTTCTGAGTAGCTCCAAACCTACTCCTACACTGCGATCAGCACAGCCCGTTTCGTTCCTGGTTTGACGTCACAAACACACCCTGCGTTCGGTCAGCCACTCCCCCGTTTCTCCAGACACTCCCGCGTTTTATCCTGGCACGCCTGCGTTTTTCCGCACACTCCCAGAAAACGGTCAGTTTCCGCCCAGAAACACCCACTTCCTGTCAATCACTCGGACGTGAGTAAATCTACTAAGTTTTGTGCTAAAATACTTAGCGCATGCGCACTGCGTACCATGTGCATGCGCATTTTTGCCTTAATCGCTCCGTTGCGAAAATCGGCAACGAGCGAACAACTCGGAATGACCCCCATGCTTTGTTGCATATATCTTAAAAACACAGGGGGCGATTCAGACCTGATCGCTGATGTGCGTTTTCACACAGCGGGCGATCAGACACAAACTGCGCATGCCTATGCACCGCAATGCGCAGATGCGTCGCATGACTGCAAAGTGGATCGCCGCAAAGCAATGGATCCGTTCACACAGACAAATGCAAGGAGATTGACAGGAAGAGGGCGTTTGTGGGTGTCAACTGATCGTTTTCAGGGAGTGGTTGGAAAAACGCAGGCGTGTCTAAGCGTTTGCAGGGAGGGTTCCTGACGTTAATTTTGGTCCTGACATCAAAATTGTGATCGCAGCGGCTGAGTAAGTCCTGGGCTACGCAGAGACTGCACATCAGTTTGTACAGCTCTGCTACACATGCGACCGCACACTTGCACAGCGAAAATACACTCCCCCCGTAGGCGGCGACTATCCGATCGCAGGGCTGCAAAAATCACTCCCCAGCGATCAGGTCTGAATTCCCCCCACAGTTTTAGAAGCACATATTGGGCCCGATTCAGACCTGATCACTGTTATGCGAAATTGCACAGCGACCAATTATCGAATTACTGCGCATGCGTTGCAATGTGCAGGCGCGACGCCTAACAGCGACAAGATGGTGCAAAAATTTTGATTGTTAGGCGTTTGCAAGTTCATTGACAGGAAGTGGACGTTTGTGGGGGGTAACTGGCCATTTTCTGGCAGTGTCAGGAAAAATGCAGACGCTCCCAAGCGTTTTCTGGGAGGGTGTGTGACGTCAGCTCCGGCACGATCAGCCTGTTCTCATCGCACTGTAGGAGTAAGTCCTGGGATGCGCACACACTGCACAGCTTGGAAAAATCATTCGATGGTGAGTGAGTTGCAAACTGATCTGTAGATGTCCACTGCCTGGCGAAGTTTTTGCACGGCGTACACATGCAATCACACACTTGCACGGGGCGAGTTTTCACTCTATGGGCGGCGACTATCTGATCACAGACCTCTGCAAATTTGCAGTGGAGCGATCAGATCTGAATTAGGTCCATTGTATTTGTACAGTTAGGATCTGAGTCTTTTGGCAGTCGCCCGCAGAGCCGGCCATAGGCATAGGCAAACTAGGCAATTGCCTAGGGCATTTGATATGCCTAGGGGCATCAGCAGCTTCTGCTGATTAAAATGATATGCGGCATGTCTATATTCTGTGTGTAGCATTTCATATGCAGATACAGCCACAGTCTCACACAGTATATAGGCATGCTGCATATCATTTTAATCAGCAGAAGCTGCTTGTGCATCCTAGTCACATAGCAATGCAAATAAGATGTATTTTCATTAAAAAAGGTGCCCGACGTTAGCATTGAGGCAAGATTTATGAGGACACATCTGTATCCAAGCAGAGGCAGAGGTCACAGTGTTAGTGGCAGTGTGAGTGCTGTGTGCATGTGAGTGGGTTGGTTGTGCAGTAGTGTTCGGAATATGTGTAAGGAGCATTATGTGTGTCATGTAAAAATTCATTAATAATGTGCAACATATGTGTAAGGGGCACTATGTGTGTTATTATGTGTATAAGGGCATTAATAATGTGCGGCATATGTGTAACAGGGTACTACTTTATGTGTGTCATTATGTGTATAGGGGCACTAATAATGTGCAGCAAATGTGTAGGGGGCACTATGTGTGTCATGTGTATAAGGGCATTAATAATGTGCAGCATATGTGTAACAGGGAACTACTGTATGTGTGTCATTATGTGTATAGGAGCACTAATAATGTGCAGCAAATGTGTAGGGGGCACTATGTGTGTCATTATGTGTATAAGGGCATAAATAATGTGCGGCATATGTGTAGGGGACATTATGTGTAAACGGGCATTAATAAAGGTTGTCATAATGTGTAGGGCGTATTATGTTTATAAGGACATTAATAATGTGTCTCATACTGTATGTGTAAGGGGCATTACTGTGTGGAATTATGTGTATAAATGCATTACTACTGTGTGGCATTATGTGTATAAGGTGCTCTACTATGTGGCATTGCATATAGAAAGAGCACTAATGTGTCATCTAATGTGAATAAAGAGCAATAAGGTGTGGTGTAATGTGAATAAGGAGCAATTCAGTGTGATGTAATGTGAATAAGGGGCTCTACTGTGAGGAGTAACATTTATAAGGTAAAGTGATACTACTGTGGGATGTAATATAAATTATGGACACTATCACATGATCAAATGTGAATAAACTTGCATTACTGTGTGGCGTAATTGGAATTGGGGTTACTATTGTGTGGCCATGCCCCTTGCCAGCAAAAACACACCCCTTTTTGGGCTGTGCGCCAAATGTGCGAACTGTTCCTATTTAAAATATAGGGGGTACAAACACCAAAATAAGGACTGCTATGGGTGAGGGGTGATGGTGCTGGGAAAGAGGTGCAAGGTCAGAGGCGAAACCAGCGGTGGTGCTAGGGGGCATCAGCCCAAATCTTGCCTAGGGCATCATATTGGTTAGGGCCGGCTCTGGTCGCCCGACTGTGACTTTATGCAAATGCAGCTACAAAACCCTTCCCCTTTGTATATTCATGCAGCCGAATGTGTAAGGACTGAGACTCTTCCATCTACATTAATAAAGAAATGATTTGTCTTGCAAGTAGTAAATTACTCAGTGAAAATAAATACGCAGGAAATTTATGGGGCATCAAGTTCTTCAGTTGAGAACATGTCATTCTCATTGTGTATCCTTCTTTTCCCATATATACAATCGACTGACTTTTTTGTGTGCAAGCAGTATGTTTTAGCTTGTTTAAGTATTTTTTTATTTTTTATTAAATGATGTTGGTTTAATGTTCACTAGTAAGTAATGTGCTTTTATCTCGCTGTCCAGTTCCAGCCCGCTATCACGGCTGTTCTGCAGTGACCTAACATAACAGGCATCGTGCTCCGATACACTGGCACCAATGACATTGTGAAATTGCCTATTGCACTGTACAAGTCACACATGACCAGGAATTGATTGCTGAAATGACCATGGGAAATGATGGCGGAGAATGAAAATTCACTCTCTGCCGTAATGTTCTCCAGACCTGCAGGAGAATGCTGATTTCCCCAGCAGCCCCACACAAGTGAAGTCACGCTACGTTTGCTGTAAAGCGCATGAAAAGCCTGTAGAAGTTAGGGAACAAAAGAGAGATTATTACAGTCCGTATACGGTAAGTCTGTGCCGAGCCATTTGTAGCTACATTGGGGGTCATTCCGACCTGATCGTAGCTGTGCTAAATTTAGCACAGCTACGATCACTTACACTGACATGCGGGGGGGACACCCAGCACAGGGCTAGTCCGCCCCGCATGTCAGGCCACCCCCCTTCCCCCCACACAAGTACAAAAGCATCACACAGCGGCTGGCCGGGAGTTACTCGTCGCTGCCCTGGGTCTCAGCGGCTGCGTGTGACGTCATCCAGCCGCTGCGGCCCGCACCCGCACGGTCCAACCATGCCAGCGTTGGCCGGACCGCGCCCCTAAACGGTGGCCAAATGCCGCCACCTCCCGCTCAGCGACCGCCTCTGCATGTCAATCAGGCAAAGGCGATCGCAAGGCAACGACAGCCGTCGGCTGTCAGCCATGCGCCGGCGCACTGCGGCACCGGTGCATGCGCAGTTCTGACCTGAACGCTGCACTGCGAAGAACTGTAGCGAGCGTTCAGGTCATAATGACCCCCATTGTGTGAGCAAACGGAATAGGATTAATGTAGAAATGATATATAGTGCATATATTCCTATACTTGCCCCTTAGTGGTATTCTCTGTATACTGTAACAGAGAATACCACTAAGGGGCAAGTATAGGAATATATGCAGAAGATTGGTCACGAATAGTTTCTCGTGAGGGATATTTTTCGTGTATCACATCAAGTAGAACCGTGACATGCAAAATGTAGGATCCACAAGTTTGATCCAAGGACAAGTGTGAACATTCATCAATTAAATATATATACACACTCTTCAGATGTTTGTAAACCTGCACATATCACCCCTCCTACAATTTTCCTAAAGTTATAATTACCATTCATTATCTATACCCTACAAATATACATAAGAGTAGGATTCATGTAATCAGTAAGACACTCAGATAAATGGAAAAGACTTTGAATAGAACTTTATTGACAATGGATGGACAAGGAACATTTGATTGACAAGGAGGGTGGCACCCACTAACAGCCAATCACGGATTAGACATTAACTTAAAAGCACTCCAGAATATCAGGGATGTAATCCTAGAAAAAGGCACGTATGCTGAAACGCGTTGGAGACCTGATATACACTCTGAACACAGACTCTCTACCTTTCCATTACACACGGATCCCCCTCTCAGGCCGGAGAGGGAGATTACACGCTTCCGGACCTCTTCGCCCGCTCACGTGACCCAGCACGTGACGCGGACATCAGGAAACATCGGACGGGACCCACGAGCAGGAGCAATACAACAGCGCCTGCAACCGAGTCGGGGACCGGAGCTGCAGACAGAGCTCGCGGAGGCGACGCAGGACGGGACTACAGAACCGGCGGCAGAAGCACCAACCTGCCCCCGGCGATCACCCTCTCAGGCAGGAGAGGGAGAATACACGTTTCCGGACCATTTCGCCCGCTCACGTGACCTAGGACGTGACGGGGAGATCAGGAAGCGCCAGACGGGACCCACGAGCAGGAGCAGTACAAGAGCACCTGCAACCGAGCCGGGGATCAGAGCTGCAGACGGAGCTCACGGAGGCGACGCGGGACGGGACTACAAAACCGGCGGCAGAAGCACCAACCTGCCCCCGGCGGTAAGTGAAAACTTACACAGCCCCACACCCGCTACCTCCGGCTGTGAACAATAGGAAAAGTCTGACAGGCGGGACGCCGCAAACTGTCACACTCTTTGACATTAGACTAACAGATACCACTCAGAAGCACATAGGCACACCACACCTATGGTAAAGGTAACCCTTACGAGGGTACACCCGACATTAACCTCAGCTGGGGTTCTTCTGAACAGGGTATACCATTAGGAGGGTATACCTATAAAGGGTGGTCTGCAAGACACACCTGATAGTGGCATTTTTGACTTAATTGACTACAAGGGTCAGGGACAAAGTGTACCATTCAGGAGGGTACACCTATAAACGGTAGTCTGCACGACACACCTGAGGAGGGTTCCATTCATAGCGAAACAATAAACAAATACAGTTTATATTGTCTTACGAATATCATTGTACATATAGGGCTTACATACATCATTGACACCCCACATGCAAAAATAGTTATTTGACACAAACACCTGGCCCATCTAGGAGTGGCATTGCAGTGTCAGACAGGATGGCAGATTTAAAAAATAGTCCCCAAACAGCACATGATGCAAAGAAAAAAAGAGGTGCAATGAGGTAGCTGTGTGACTAAGCTAAGCGACCATAGTGGCCGACACAAACACCTGGCCCATCTAGGAGTGGCACTGCAGTTTTCTAGCGAGAGGATGAGTGCTTCCATCCTCATGTGAAGCTGAACCACTAGCCATGAACATAGGCCAGGGCCTCAGCCGTTCCTTGCCACTCCGTGTCGTAAATGGCATATTCGCAAGTTTACGCTTCTCATCAGACGCTTTTAATTTTGATTTTTGGGTCAGTTAACTGAACTTTTGTTTTTTGGATTTTAGATGCTCTCTACTATGACATTGGGCATCGGCCTTGGCAGACGACGTTGATGGCATTTCATCGTCTCGGCCATGACTAGTGGCAGCAGCTTCAGCACGAGGTGGAAGTGGATCTTGATCTTTCCCTATTTTAACCTCCACATTTTTGTTCTCCATTTTTTAATGTGTGGAATTATATGCCAGTATCAATAGCAATGGCCTACTACTATATATACTGCGCACAACTGAAATGCACCACAGGTATGGATGGATAGTATACTTGACGACACAGAGGTAGGTAGAGCAGTGGCCTTCCGTACCGTACTGCTATATATACTGGTGGTCACTGTCAGCAAACTGCAAAACTAAAATGCACCACAGGTATAGAATCTAGATGGATAGTATACTTGACGACACAGAGGTAGGTAGAGCAGTGGCCTTCCGTACCGTACTTCTATATATACTGGTGGTCACTGTCAGCAAACTGCAAAACTAAAATGCACCACAGGTATAGAATCTAGATGGATAGTATACTTGACGACACAGAGGTAGGTAGAGCAGTGGCCTTCCGTACCGTACTGCTATATATACTGGTGGTCACTGGTCAGCAAAACTCTGCACTGTACTCCTCCTATATAATATACTGGTGGTCCCCAGTACCCACAATAAAGCAGTGTGAGCACAGATATATGCAGCACACTGAGCACAGATATGGAGCGTTTTTCAGGCAGACAACGTATACTGGTGGTCACTGGTAAGCAAAACTCTGCACTGTACTCCTCCTATATAATACTGCTGGTCCCCAGTCCCCACAATAAAGCAGTGTGAGCACAGATATATGCAGCACACTGAGCACAGATATGGAGCGTTTTTCAGGCAGAGAACGGATAAAACTGGTGGTCACTGATCAGCAAAACTCTGCACTGTACTCCTCCTATATAATACAGCTGCTCCCCAGTCCCCACAATTAAGCAATAAGCACAAACGGAGAGGACGCCAGCCACGTCCTCTCCCTAACATTTCCAATGCACGAGTGAAAATGACGGCGACGCGCGGCTCCTTATATAGAATCTGAATCTCGCGAGAATCCGACAGCGGGATGATGAAGTTTGGGCGCGCTCGGGTTAACCGAGCCATACGGGAGAATCCGAATATGCCTCGGACCCGTGTAAAATGGGTGAAGTTCGGGGGGGTTCGGTTTCCGAGGAACCGAACATGCTCATCACTACTGAAAAACGCTCCATATCTGTGCTCAGTGTGCTGCATATATCTGTGCTCACACTGCTTTATTGTGGGGACTGGGGACCAGCAGTATTATATAGGAGGAGTACAGTGCAGAGTTTTTCTGACCAGTGACCACCAGTATACGTTGTCTGCCTGAAAAACGCTCCATATCTGTGCTCAGTGTGCTGCATATATCTGTGTTCACACTGCTTTATTGTGGGGACTGGGGACCAGCAGTATTATATAGGAGGAGTACAGTGCAGAGTTTTGCTGACCAGTGATCACCAGTATTATACGTTCTCTGCCTGCAAAATGCTCCATATCTGTGCTCTGTGCTGCATATATCTGTGCTCACACTGCTTTATTGTGGGGACTGGGGACCACCAGTATATTATATAGGAGGAGTACAGTGCAGAGTTTTGCTGACCAGTGACCACCAGTATTATACGTTCTCTGCCTGAAAAACGCTCCATATCTGTGCTCAGTGTGCTGCATATATCTGTGCTCACACTGCTTTATTGTGGGGACTGGGGACCACCCGTATTATATAGGAGGAGTACAGTGCAGAGTTTTGCTGACCAGTGACCACCAGTATTATACGTTCTCTGCCTGAAAAACACTCCATATCTGTGCTCAGTGTGCTGCATATATCTCTGCTCACACTGCTTTATTGTGGGGACTGGGGACCAGCAGTATTAAATAATTATATAGGAGGAGTACAGTGCAGAGTTTTGTTGACCAGTGACCACCAGTATTATACGTTCTCTGCCTGAAAAACGCTCCATATCTGTGCTGCATTGTAGTATATAGTAGGAGTACAGTGCATAATTTTGCTGACCACCAGTATATAATATATAGGAGTATGGTACAGAAGGCCACTGCTCTACCTACCTCTGTGTCGTCAAGTATACTATCCATCCATACCTGTGGGGCATTTCAGTTTTGCACAGTTTGCTGACCACCAGTATATAATATATAGCAGTACGGTACAGTAGGCCACTGCTCTACCTACCTCTGTGTCGTCAAGTATGCTATCCATCCATACCTGTGGTGCATTTCAGTTTTGCACAGTTTGCTGACCACCAGTATATAATACAGGTTGAGTATCCCATATCCAAATATTCCGAAATACGGAATATTCCGAAATACGGACTTTTTTGAGTGAGAGTGAGATAGTGAAACCTTTGTTTTTTGATGGCTCAATGTACACAAACTTTGTTTAATACACAAAGTTATTAAAAGTATTGTATTAAATGACCTTCAGGCTGTGTGTATAAGGTGTATATGAAACATATATGAATTGTGTTAATGTAGATACACTTTGTTCAATGCACAAAGTTACAAAAAATATTGGCTAAAATGACCTTCAGGCTGTGTGTATAAGGTGTATATGTAACATAAATGTATTCTGTGCTTAGATTTAGGTCCCATCACCATGATATCTCATTATGGTATGCAATTATTCCAAAATACGGAAAAATCCGATATCCAAAATACCTCTGGTCCCAAGCATTTTGGATAAGGGATACTCAACCTGTATATAGCAGTACGGTACACTAGGCCACTGCTCTACCTACCTCTGTGTCGTCAAGTATACTATCCATCCATACCTGTGGTGCATTTCAGTTTTGCACAGTTTGCTGACTACCAGTATATAATATATAGCAGTACGGTACAGTAGGCCACTGCTCTACCTACCTCTGTGTCGTCAAGTATACTATCCATCCATACCTGTGGTGCATTTCAGTTGTGCGCAGTATTTATAGTAGTATGCCATTGCTATTGATACTGGCATATAATTCCACACATTAAAAAATGGAGAACAAAAATGTGGAAGGTAAAATAGGGAAAGATCAAGATCTACTTCCACCTCGTGCTGAAGCTGTTGCCACTAGTCATGGCCGAGACGATGAAATGCCATCAACGTCGTCTGCCAAGGCCGATGCCCAATGTCATAGTAGAGAGCATGTAAAATCCAAAACACAAAAGTTCAGTAAAATGACCCAAAAATCAAAATTAAAAGCGTCTGAGGAGAAGCGTAAACTTGCCAATATGCCATTTACGACACGGAGTGGCAAGGAACGGCTGAGGCCCTGGCCTATGTTCATGGCTAGTGGTTCAGCTTCACATGAGGATGGAAGCACTCATCCTCTCGCTAGAAAAATGAAAAGACTTAAGCTGGCAAAAGCACAGCAAAGAACTGTGCGTTCTTCTAAATCACAAATCCCCAAGGAGAGTCCAATTGTGTCGGGTGCGATGCCTGACCTTCCCAACACTGGACGGGAAGAGGTGGCACCTTCCACCATGTGCACGCCCCCTGCAAGTGCTGGAAGGAGCACCCGCAGTCCAGTTCCTGATAGTCAAATTGAAGATGTCACTGTTGAAGTACACCAGGATGAGGATATGGGTGTTGCTGGCGCTGAGGAGGAAATTGACAAGGAGGATTCTGATGGTGAGGTGGTTTGTTTAAGTCAGGCACCCGGGGAGACACCTGTTGTCCGTGGGACGAATATGGCTATTGACATGCCTGGTCAAATTACAAAAAAAATCACCTCTTCGGTGTGGAATTATTTTAACACAAATGCGGACAACAGGTGTCAAGCCGTGTGTTGCCTTTGTCAAGCTGTAATAAGTAGGGGTAAGGACGTTAACCACCTCGGAACATCCTCCCTTATACGTCACCTGCAGCGCATTCATCATAAGTCAGTGACAAGTTCAAAAACTTTGGATGACAGCGGAAGCAGTCCACTGACCACTAAATCCCTTCCTCTTGTAACCAAGCACCTGCAAACCACACCACCAACTCCCTCAGTGTCAATTTCCTCCTTACACAGGAAAGCCAATAGTCCTGCAGGCCATGTCACTGTCAAGTCTGACGAGTCCTCTCCTGCCTGGGATTCCTCCGATGCATCCTTGAGTGTAACGCCTACTGCTGCTGGCGCTGCTGTTGTTGCTGCTGGGAGTCGATCGTCATCCCAGATGGGAAGTCGGAAGACCACTTGTACTACTTCCAGTAAGCAATTGACTGTCCAACAGTCCTTTGCGAGGAAGATGAAATATCACAGCAGTCATCCTGCTGCAAAGCGGATAACTCAGGCCTTGGCAGCCTGGGCGGTGAGAAACGTGGTTCCGTTATCCACCGTTAATTCACAGGCGACTACAGACTTGATTGAGGTACTGTGTCCCCGGTACCAAATACCATCTAGGTTCCATTTCTCTAGGCAGGCGATACCGAAAATGTACACAGACGTCAGAAAAGGAGTCACCAGTGTCCTAAAAAATGCAGTTGTACCCAATGTCTACTTAACCACGGACTCAGGGCAGACTCAGGACTATATGACTGTGACAGCCCACTGGGTAGATGTATTGCCTCCCGCAGCAAGAACAGCAGCGGCGGCACCAGTAGCAGCATCTCGCAAACGCCAACTCGTTCCTAGGCTTTGTATCACCGCTTTCCAGAAGAGGCACACAGCTGACAACCTCTTTACGGAAACTGAGGAACATCATCGCAGAATGGCTTACCCCAAATGGACTCTCCAGGGATTTGTGACATCGGACAACGCCAGCAATATTGTGCGTGCATTACATCTGGGCAAATTCCAGCACGTCCCATGTTTTGCACATACATTGAATTTGGTGGTGCAGAATTATTTAAAAAATGACAGGGGCGTGCAAGAGATGCTGTCGGTGGCCCGAAGAATTGCGGGCCACTTTCGGCATTCAGCCACCGCGTGCCGAAGACTGGAGCACCAGCAAACAGTCCTGAACCTGCCCTGCCATCATCTGAAGCAAGAGGTGGTAACGAGGTGGAATTCAACCCTCTATATGCTTCAGAGGATGGAGGAGCAGCAAAAGGCCATTCAAGCCTATACATCTGCCTACGATATAGGCAAAGGAGGGGGAATGCACCTGACTCAAGCGCAGTGGAGAATGATTTCAACGTTGTGCAAGGTTCTGCAACCCTTTGAACTTGCCACACGTGAAGTCAGTTCAGACACTGCCAGCCTGAGTCAGGTCATTCCCCTCATCAGGCTTTTGCAGAAGAAGCTGGAGACATTGAAGGAGGAGCTAAAACAGAGCGATTCCGCTAGGCATGTGGGACTTGTGGATGGAGCCCTTAATTCGCTTAACCAGGATTCACGGGTGGTCAATCTGTTGAAATCAGAGCACTACATTTTGGCCACCGTGCTCGATCCTAGATTTATAACCTACGTTGGATCTCTCTTTCCGGCAGACACAAGTCTGCAGAGGTTCAAAGACCTGCTGGTGAGAAAATTGTCAAGTCAAGCGGAACGTGACCCGTCAACAGCTCCTCCTTCACATTCTCCCGCAACTGGGGGAGCGAGGAAAAGGCTAAGAATTCCGAGCCCACCCGCTGGCGGTGATGCAGGGCAGTCTGGAGCGAGTGCTGGCATCTGGTCCGGACTGAAGGACCTGCCAACGATTACTGACATGTCGTCTACTGTCACTGCATATGATTCTCTCCCCATTGAAAGAATGGTGGAGGATTATATGAGTGACCGCATCCAAGTAGGCACGTCAGACAGTCCGTACGTATACTGGCAGGAAAAAGAGGCAATTTGGAGGCCCTTGCAGAAACTGTCTTTATTTTACCTAAGTTGCCCACCCTCCAGTGTGTACTCCGAAAGAGTGTTTAGTGCAGCCGCTCACCTTGTCAGCGGCGTACGAGGTTACTTCCAGAAAATGTGGAGAAGATGATGTTCATCAAAATTAATTATAATCAATTCCTCCGTGGAGACATTTACCAGCAATTGCCTCCAGAAAGTACACAGGGACCTGAGATGGTGGATTCCAGTGGGGACGAATTAATAATCTGTGAGGAGGGGGATGTACACAGTGAAAGGGGTAAGGAATCGGACGATGAGGAGGAGGTGGACATCTTGCCTCTGTAGAGCCAGTTTGTGCAAGGAGAGATTGATTGCTTCTTTTTTGGTGGGGGCCCAAACCAACCAGTCATTTCAGTCACAGTTGTGTGGCAGACCCTGTCGCTGAAATGATGGGTTTGTTAAAGTGTGCATGTCCTGTTTATACAACATAAGGGTGGGTGGGAGGGCCCAAGGACAATTCCATCTTGCACCTCTTGGTGCACCTCTTTTTTTCTTTGCATCATGTGCTGTTTGGGGACTATTTTTTTGAAGTGCCACCCTGTCTGACACTGCACTCCTAGATGGACCAGGTGTATGTGTCGGCCACTTGGGTCGCTTAGCTTAGTCATCCAGCGACCTCGGTGCAAATTTTAGGACTAAATATAATATTTGTGAGGTGTGAGGTGTTCAGAATAGACTGAAAATGAGTGGAAATGATGGTTATTGAGGTTAATAATACTATGGGATCAAAATGACCCCCAAATTCTACGATTTAAGCTGTTTTTGAGGGGTTTTTGTAAAAAATACACCCGAATCCAAAACACACCCGAATCCGACAAAAAATTTTCAGGGAGGCTTTGCCAAAACGCGTCCGAATCCAAAACACGGCCGCGGAACCGAATCCAAAACCAAAACACAAAACCCGAAAAATGTCCGGTGCACATCACTACTCTATGCTGTCTGCACCTAAAAGAATAGGGTTACACAGGGACATTCTATCAAGGTTTAGATACAGTAAGGGGTGTTTCAGCAACTGCGACCGCATGCAGACTATTAAATAATACATAGGCGCCATATTACGTGAGTGTGTGTCAGGGACAGCTCTAAATAGAGAATTATGGGGCTAATGAGCCCCATAATTCTCTATCCCCAAATGCTGAATATGTCGCCACAATTTTTGCACGAAGCATTTCTAGTCATAAATTATGCTAATTTTGCAGCCATGACTGCATCAGAAAAATAATTTATAGTACAGTATAAATGGGATTTGTTTACTCTTTGTTATAAGGGAAGAAATCAGAACGCATTAGATAAGTAACACAATGCTTTAGAGCAGGGGTCTTAAATGGCAGCCGTGGCCATTTTTGAGTGATTTGCACATGCGCACTGGAGGTGTCCCTGGGAACAAGGTGCGGGCGCCATGTTCCCGGAGACCTGCGCATGCGCAGTAGGCTCTGGTTTTAATACAGAGTCTACTAGCTGCCGGAGAGGAGGGTACCTGCGACTTAGGCTGCACGCAGGTCCCCTCCTCTGTTATAACACCCCTGGTACCAACGTTATAACAAATCTTTTTGGCTGGCTATCTACCTTTTAATGGCTTTTGACATAGAATTATCAGATTTATCAAACTACGTATTTCAATTACTATAGAAATATTGGCCCGACTTGCTAATTACCCAATTAAATACAAAAACACACAGGGTACTAATAAGTACTACTCAGTGTATTCAAAGACTGATAGTATTTCAAGCTTCTGCTAGACCAGGTTATAGAGAGGAGTGACGATCATGACCAAATGTCCATTAATAAAACCTTGACTATTCCCAAATGAGGCATGTAGATATAAACTCATTATTCTAAATAAAACAAAACATCAAGGGCATGAGATGTTTTTATTGGTTGTACAGAATCTTTACTGTAATTCTGTTTGATGTGGAATATTGAAATAAGTGTAGCTGGGTACACACTTATAATGTACAATAGTTGGCCCATTCTTCCGATATTGGTGGTCATACCGAGTTGATCGCTAGCTGACGTTGTTCGCAGCACAGCGATCAGGCTAAAAATTGCCATTTCTGCGCATGCGTATGGGCTGCAATGCGCACGTGCATCGTACGGGTACAAAGGCTTTTGTGGTTTTGCACAGGTTCTAGCGACGTTTTCATTCGCACTGGCGGCCGCAAAAAGACTGACAGGAAAGGGGCGCTTCTGGGTGTCAACTGACCGTTTTCAGGGAGTGCTTAGAAAAACGCAGGCGTGCCAGGGAAAACGCAGGCGTGGCTGGGCGAACACTGGGCGGGTGTGTGACGTCAAAAGCCAACCCTCCAACGTTAGAATCAATGCACACGAAGAGTAAGTACAGGGCTGGTCTTGTTTTGCACAAAATGTGTTTGCAGGTGCTCTGCTGCATAGGCGTACGCACTTCTGCATAGCGAAAATACACTCCCCAGTGGGCGGCGACAATGCGTTTGCACGGCTGCTAAAAACTGCTAGCGAGCGATCAACTCGGAATGACCCCCCATTGTGCGATACTGATAAACGGCTTATGACGCTCCTGTAACGGTCGGGATCAGGAGGCTGCATCCTACAGCATGTGCTGCATAGCCGATCTCCCATTGCCCACAGAGCATTCGCTTACCTCCCTGATTCCACCGCCTCACTGGGGTCATGGCTGGATACATACTGTAAAGCACGGCTAATCTGGAGTATTTAACCCCAAGAGCTGGGTGGATAGAATATGTATATGTACCCAGGTTAAGGAAGTGGACATATGCCAATATTGTAAATACTGTAATAATGAGGTGTGAGCTGGAACTTTTCCCGAAAAGCAGATTTTGATGCATTCCGTGACCTACTGACTTGACACCAAGGCCATTTCTACGGCTGGGCCAGCCATACAATCGCACGGGGTTCCGGTCTACACCCATTGTGTGTGCACTGTGCAGTATTCTATGCGGTCTGGCCGGCCACATACAATACTGTGAAAACGTCCCTCCCAAAATGCCCGCCACCTGAGGGGACGGTTTAGAGGAGGCGGCAGCCATTTTGAGAGGAACATTTAATAGACGGAGCCCAGAGGGAGGAAGCAGACAGCAGCACAGCTGGTAAATTCAGTTGATTGGACATGATTTGGAAAGGCACACATCTATTGATTTAAGGTCCAACACTTGACAGTGCCTGTCTGAGTACAAACCAAGCATGAAGTCAAAGGGATTGTCTGTAGACCTCCGAGACAGGATTGTCTTGAGGCACAAATCTGGGGAAGGGTACAGAAAAATATTTGCTGCTTTTAAGGTCCCAATGAACAAAGTGGCCTCCATCATCCGAAAATGGAAAAAGTTCAGAACCACCAGGACTCTTCCTAGAGCTGGCCGGCCATCTAAACTGCGATCGGAGAAGAGCCCTAGTCGGGGAGGTGACCAAGAACCCGACGATCACTCTGTCAGAGCTACAGCATTCCCCAAGAATTTTGAGGGGAAAAATTAATTTATTCCGTTTTGGAATAAGGCTGTAACATAACAAAATGTGAAAAAAGTGAAGCGCTGTGAATACTTTACGGATGCACTGTATATACGCCTAACATATCAAAGTACAATTGTCCAGAATTAATAATAGCTGAGATCTTTATACGAAGTTATTATGAGTGTAGACCCTTAAAACCTAGTCCCCACAGGGAGTAATAGTACTATAGAAACTTCATAACTTGTGGGCCTATTATGGGCATTCTTCGTAGTGATATCTTAGTAAATTGGTGGTCTATGGCTTAAAAGTATTATAATATCGCTAGCAGGGTCTCAAAAATATGCTAAATGTCTTAGTTTAAGAATTATAAAGCAATAACAAATGAGTTTCTGTCATTTTACAGGTTGTACTAGAAAAATGACAGTAAGGAGCTTATTGGTTGCTATGAGCAACTTCTCCACTTTATCTCTCTCCCATATTTGATAAACCTCCCCCTAAGTGGCCAATATTCTGTAGGGTCCCTCTCCTGTATGTTGCAATACATCATATGTTGCATTGTAAACTTATTTTATGTATCTAAGAACTGTACTATTTTTTTGTTTATTCAATCTAAAATGTAATAAGTTTCTCCCTATGCTCTTAAACAGTTTATTTCTCTCTTGAACATAAAGGCTGCTAGGCAAATAGGTTACCCCTTTGCTGGGTAGTATGCACAGTATATTTTTTAGACACTGATTGGCAAATAGTAAGCTGCCCATTTATTATCTCCTAGAACGCAGAAATTGATGATGTACAAACTTTTTTCTGTTTATCACTAGCAATATCTGTCTTGTTAGCACAGAATGTAGTCAATGAAATATAATCGTTATTCTCGCCAGCTATGTTACTAAATGCTGCTGGGCTGAAAGCTGTGGTGTGGTTCTCATAATCAGTCACTCACACACACTTTGCTTCGTGGTCTCCCCTGGCTGACTCGTCCTTTATCTCTTAGATGGTATTGATTACAGAAAAAGACACTGTTTCACTGGGGACAAATGAACATGACTTGCTCAGCCTGACAATTACCAACAGTGGCTCTGCCTACAAATAGTTTGCTTTGGGCAAGCCAGGATACAACTTCTGACTAGAGATACTGTGTATACAGGACCACACGTTCGCAACGGGATTAGGTGAAAACCGGACCGGACCAAATTCCGGAATGCCGGACCGGATCAGCTCCCTGCAGCGACCTCTGCCGCTGGGGAGCTGTGAAAGCGCGTCCCCGTCCGGGGGGCGGGTCCGCGGACGGGCTGTCAGTGGGGAGGGAGAAATCCCTGCCGGCTCCCGCACGAAGCTGCTGCACTGCTAGGAGGCTGTCAGCCCTGCACAGTGGCGCTGTCTGTGCGCTGCTGTCACACAGGGGAACCGCTGTGCAGGGCTGACAGCCTCCCACCTACCCCGCTGGTACTACACTCGGGCAGAGGGATGGAGGGGGGAGAACGGACATAGCTGCTGATGCTGCAGCTCATCTATTTCACACACTGGCTGCATAGGGAGGGTTTTTTTTTTCTTTTTTAGAGCAGTATAAATATATAAATAAATAAAAAAAAATAATAATAAATGACCACTTGCCCATTGTTTTTGTTGGGAGGGTAGGGGGTGTGACCACGCCGCCTTTATAAAAAAAATATAATTAAAACTAATATTTATGAGCAACGCCACATGCAGTGGTGCCAAGAGGCGGGTAATCAGGTATTAATTACCCTGTCCCAGGCTGCTGGAGGGGCCCGACAGGGGATTCTAAAACTAATATTTATGAGCAGCGCCACATGCAGTGGTGCCAAGAGGCAGGTAATCAGGTATTAATTACCCTGTCCCAGGCTGCTGGAGGGGCCCAACAGGGGAGTCCACATCCCCCTTCCCAAATATACTTACGCTTGGCGGTACTGGGCAGCGTCCTGTAGTGCACATGCGTCATGTTCCCAGATGTCACTGGGCAGATGGCGCCGTCGGCCGAAGAGGAGGGATCTGCTTCCGATTAAGCAACCTGGCCCCTTTGCATAAATTGCACACAATTAATACTTTAATTAATCATATCTTTCAGAGGTGTAGATACGCACCCAATTTAGGCCACACCGCATTACATTACTGGGGCCCAGCATGGCTTTCCACGCCCCTGTGGGGTGGGGCGCCGTTATATCCATTCCGGTTGGTAGAATTGGGTGCAGAACACCCAGACAAACTTATATGCTATTGGTGCCGAAATAGGACATCCTTAGATATCAGTACCAGGTCCCGGAATGGGGGGCAGACCATCTTCGATACCTGTTCCGGGTTCCGGAACAGGATCCATACCACCTTAAATAGCTGTTTCATGTGCCGGAATTGTGTGCAGGACACCCAGACAACCTTAGATAGCCTTTCAGGGAGCCAGAATAGGGCGCAGACCACCTTAGATACCTGTTCCGGGTGCCGGAACAGGGCTCAAACCATCTTAGACAACCGGTCCGGGTGCCGGAACAGGATGCAGACCATCTTAGATAGCGGTTTCAGGTGCCGGAATGGTGTGCAGGACACCCAGACAACCTTAGATAGCTGTTCCGGGTGCCGGAAAAGGGCGCAGACCACCTTAGATACCTGTTCTGGGTGCCGGAACAGGGCTCAAACCATCTTAGACAACCGGTCCGGGTGCCGGAACAGGATGCAGACCATCTTAGATAGCGGTTTCATGTGCCGGAATGGTGTACAGAACACCCAGACAACCTTAGACAGCTGTTCAGGGTGCCTTGAAAGGCCACAGACCACCTTAGATACCTGTTCCGGGTGCCGGAACAGGGCTCAAACCATCTTAGACAACCGGTCCGGGTGCCGGAACAGGATGCAGACCATCTTAGATAGCGGTTTCAGGTGCCGGAATGGTGTGCAGGACACCCAGACAACCTTAGATAGCTGTTCCGGGTGCCGGAAAAGGGCGCAGACCACCTTAGATACCTGTTCTGGGTGCCGGAACAGGGCTCAAACCATCTTAGACAACCGGTCCGGGTGCCGGAACAGGATGCAGACCATCTTAGATAGCGGTTTCATGTGCCGGAATGGTGTACAGAACACCCAGACAACCTTAGATAGCTGTTCCGGGTGCCGGAAAAGGGCGCAGACCACCTTAGATACCTGTTCTGGGTGCCGGAACAGGGCTCAAACCATCTTAGACAACCGGTCCGGGTGCCGGAACAGGATGCAGACCATCTTAGATAGCGGTTTCATGTGCCGGAATGGTGTACAGAACACCCAGACAACCTTAGATACCTGTTCCGGTTGCCGGAATAGGGCGCAGACCACCTTAGATACCTGTTCCGGGTGCCGGAACAGGGCTCAAACCATCTTAGACAACCGGTCCGGGTGCCGGAACAGGATGCAGACCATCTTAGATAGCGGTTTCATGTGCCGGAATGGTGTACAGAACACCCAGACAACCTTAGATACCTGTTCCGGGTGCCGGAAATGGGCGCAGACCACCTTAGATACCTGTTCCGGGTGCCGAAACAGGGCTCAAACCATCTTAGACAACCGGTCCGGGTGCCGGAACAGTATGCAGACCATCTTAGATAGCGGTTTCATGTGCCGGAATGGTGTACAGAACACCCAGACAACCTTAGATAGCTGTTCAGGGTGCCGGAATAGGCCGCAGACCACCTTAGATACCTGTTCCGGGTGCCGGAACAGGGCTCAAACCATCTTAGACAACCGGTCCGGGTGCCGGAACAGTAGGCGGACCATTTTAGATAGCTGTTTCATGTGCCGGAATGGTGTGCAGGACACCAAGACAACCTTAGATAGCTGTTCCGGTTGCCGGAATAGGGCGCAGACCACCTTAGATACCTGTTCCGGGTGCCGGAACAGGGCTCAAACCATCTTAGACAACCGGTCCGGGTGCCGGAACAGGATGCAGACCATCTTAGATAGCGGTTTCATGTGCCGGAATGGTGTACAGAACACCCAGACAACCTTAGACAGCTGTTCAGGGTGCCTTGAAAGGCCGCAGACCACCTTAGATACCTGTTCCGGGTGCCGGAACAGGGCTCAAACCATCTTAGACAACCGGTCCGGGTGCCGGAACAGTAGGCGGACCATTTTAGATAGCTGTTTCATGTGCCGGAATGGTGTGCAGGACACCAAGACAACCTTAGATAGCTGTTCCGGTTGCCGGAATAGGGCGCAGACCACCTTAGATACCTGTTCTGGGTGCCGGAACAGGGCTCAAACCATCTTAGACAACCGGTCCGGGTGCCGGAACAGTAGGCGGACCATTTTAGATAGCTGTTTCATGTGCCGGAATGGTGTGCAGGACACCCAGACAACCTTAGATAGCTGTTCCGGTTGCCGGAATAGGGCGCAGACCACCTTAGATACCTGTTCCGGGTGCCGGAACAGGGCTCAAACCATCTTAGACAACCGGTCCGGGTGCCGGAACAGGATGCAGACCATCTTAGATAGCGGTTTCATGTGCCGGAATGGTGTACAGAACACCCAGACAACCTTAGATACCTGTTCCGGGTGCCGGAAATGGGCGCAGACCACCTTAGATACCTGTTCCGGGTGCCGAAACAGGGCTCAAACCATCTTAGACAACCGGTCCGGGTGCCGGAACAGTATGCAGACCATCTTAGATAGCGGTTTCATGTGCCGGAATGGTGTACAGAACACCCAGACAACCTTAGATAGCTGTTCAGGGTGCCGGAATAGGCCGCAGACCACCTTAGATACCTGTTCCGGGTGCCGGAACAGGGCTCAAACCATCTTAGACAACCGGTCCGGGTGCCGGAACAGTAGGCGGACCATTTTAGATAGCTGTTTCATTTGCCGGAATGGTGTGCAGGACACCAAGACAACCTTAGATAGCTGTTCCGGTTGCCGGAATAGGGCGCAGACCACCTTAGATACCTGTTCCGGGTGCCGGAACAGGGCTCAAACCATCTTAGACAACCGGTCCGGGTGCCGGAACAGTAGGCGGACCATTTTAGATAGCTGTTTCATGTGCCGGAATGGTGTGCAGGACACCAAGACAACCTTAGATAGCTGTTCCGTTGCCGGAATAGGGCGCAGACCACCTTAGATACCTGTTCTGGGTGCCGGAACAGGGCTCAAACCATCTTAGACAACCGGTCCGGGTGCCGGAACAGTAGGCGGACCATTTTAGATAGCTGTTTCATGTGCCGGAATGGTGTGCAGGACACCAAGACAACCTTAGATAGCTGTTCCGGTTGCCGGAATAGGGCGCAGACCACCTTAGATACCTGTTCCGGGTGCCGGAACAGGGCTCAAACCATCTTAGACAACCGGTCCGGGTGCCGGAACAGGATGCAGACCATCTTAGATAGCGGTTTCATGTGCCGGAATGGTGTACAGAACACCCAGACAACCTTAGATACCTGTTCCGGGTGCCGGAAATGGGCGCAGACCACCTTAGATACCTGTTCCGGGTGCCAAAACAGGGCTCAAACCATCTTAGACAACCGGTCCGGGTGCCGGAACAGTATGCAGACCATCTTAGATAGCGGTTTCATGTGCCGGAATGGTGTACAGAACACCCAGACAACCTTAGATAGCTGTTCAGGGTGCCGGAATAGGCCGCAGACCACCTTAGATACCTGTTCCGGGTGCCGGAACAGGGCTCAAACCATCTTAGACAACCGGTCCGGGTGCCGGAACAGTAGGCGGACCATTTTAGATAGCTGTTTCATGTGCCGGAATGGTGTGCAGGACACCAAGACAACCTTAGATAGCTGTTCCGGTTGCCGGAATAGGGCGCAGACCACCTTAGATACCTGTTCTGGGTGCCGGAACAGGGCTCAAACCATCTTAGACAACCGGTCCGGGTGCCGGAACAGGAGGCAGACCATTTTAGATAGCTGTTTCATGTGCCGGAATGGTGTGCAGGACACCCAGACAACCTTAGATAGCTGTTCAGGGTGCCTTAAAAGGCCGCAGAACACCTTAGATACCTGTTCCGGGTGCCGGAACAGGGCTCAAACCATCTTAGACAACCGGTCCGGGTGCCGGAACAGGATGCAGACCATCTTAGATAGCGGTTTCAGGTGCCGGAATGGTGTGGAGGACACCCAGACAACCTTAGATAGCTGTTCCGGGTGCCGGAAAAGGGCGCAGACCACCTTAGATACCTGTTCTGGGTGCCGGAACAGGGCTCAAACCATCTTAGACAACCGGTCCGGGTGCCGGAACAGGATGCAGACCATCTTAGATAGCTGTTTCAGGTGCCGGAATGGTGTGCAGGACACCCAGACAACCTTAGATAGCTGTTCCGGGTGCCGGAAAAGGGCGCAGACCACCTTAGATACCTGTTCTGGGTGCCGGAACAGGGCTCAAACCATCTTAGACAACCGGTCCGGGTGCCGGAACAGGATGCAGACCATCTTAGATAACGGTTTCATGTGCCGGAATGGTGTACAGAACACCCAGACAACCTTAGATACCTGTTCAGGGTGCCGGAATAGGGCGCAGACCACCTTAGATACCTGTTCCGGGTGCCAAAACAGGGCTCAAACCATCTTAGACAACCGGTCCGGGTGCCGGAACAGGATGCAGACCATCTTAGATAACGGTTTCATGTGCCGGAATGGTGTGCAGGGCACCCAGACAACCTTAGATAGCTGTTCAGGGTGCCAGAATAGGGGGCAGACCACCATAGATACCTGTTCCGGGTGCCAGAACAGGGCTCAAACCATCATAGACAAGTGTGTCGGGTGCCAGAACAGGATGCAGACCACATTAGATTGCTGTTTCATGTGCCGAAATGGTGTGCAGAACACCCAGACACCCTTAGATAGCCATTCCGGGTACCGGAATAGGGTGCAGGCCACCTTAGATAGCTGTTCCGGGTGCCCGAATAGGATGTAGACCACCTTAGATACCCATTCTGGGTTCCGAAACTGGCAGCAGACCACCTTTGATACCCATTCTGGTACTGGTACCGTGCTAGTGTGCAGAACACAGAGACATAGCGCGGTTGACAAATTGGCAGCCAGGTGGAAGCAGCTGCTCTGGAGGCTGAAGTAAGTATAACACACACAGACACACACACACACACAAAAACCAGGGCTGTCTTAACAGCAGTGTAGGCCCCTGGGCACAGCAATGCACTGGGGCCCCTACCCATCCTCTAGTGGAAGGGGTGCTATCAGCGGCAGCTTTGGTGTCCCGTGGGTGGTAGGGGGTGTTTCAGGACGGATCGCAATACGCAATCCAAATGCAAAAATTACTAAAAGGATGCGGTGCATGCACAGGGCCTGTCCTGCGCCCGCATTTTCTGTGTGCGCCCGCAGAAAATGCAAATGAGGTGTTCGTGGGGCAGGGTGCGGCAACGCTCCTTTTCCAAGGCAGAGACTTAGCTTTGCGGGGGCGTGGCTTGGAATTGGGGGGCATGCCAGCATGAATGGGGTGGAATGACAGGGGCATGATCGGGGCGGCTGCGTGACGTTACACCCAGCCACCGCAATCAAAAAGATGGAGGCAGGCCCCCTGCGGTGTGATCGCAATTTCTGCTTGGAAAAGGGGGGTGGTGGAACCTGAACCAGGCCCTATATTCCACTCTGCATGTAGGACCTGGAGCAGTAATTTCTGCTGGGAGGGCAGCTTGCTTGACTGCAGATATCTCAAGTTCCTGGAAATAGATTTTTTTTTAGCTTTGAATGAGATTTTAAAAAGTAGCTGTCCCCCCCCCCCCCCCCCCCCCCCTTCCTCCTTCAGGAGGTGCTGGGGACCTGGGGATCAGAGTTCAGGAGCCAGAGCAATCCACCAACGAAAATATACAAATGTATTATAACATATATAAGGCATGTGGAGCTGGAGCCTGCTGCTGGAAGGCTGATATCTCTGGATCTGGGTATGGTAGAGACAAGCTGCCAGAGTCAACCAAAAGTGGAGAATCCCATCTTTTGGGGTACACTGTCAGAAAAACTCAAAGTCAAACAGAACCTGAGATATCTGGCTAGGAGAATCAATTAATAAGCTTGGATGGAGACCACTGCTTTGAAGTCAGATATCTCAGTTTCCCCAGGGCCAATTTTAAAAATCTGTTACCCCCTGGAAAGAGGGGACCATCAGCTATCAGCCTAGCTCCCTTATACACCTGGTGCAATGTGCAAAAGGAAAGGGGGCTCTATCTGGTGCAATGTGTAAAAGGGGGCTCTACCTGGTGCAATGTGTAACAGTAATGGGGGCTCTTCCTGGCGCAGTGTGTAAAAGGGAGCTGTACTTGGTGCAGTGTGTAAGAGGGGCTCTACCTGGCAATGTATAAGGGGACTGTAACATAGTAACATAGTTAATGAGGTTGAAAAGATGCCCATCGGCTTCAACCTGTATTCTGTATTAAGCCGAGTTCATTATAATGTCCCTGCTGAAGTAATGTTTTATGTCTAGTTAACAACTATAAATCATGTTAATCCCAGATTATCAAAGTTGATATTTTAAATTCTATAACCTTGGATATCTTTTTCAGTCAGAAATTTATCCAATCCATTTTTAACTGCATTTACAGATTCCGCCATTACCACCTTCCCTGGCAGGGAATTCCAAATCCTTATTGCCCTAACAGTGAAGAACCCTTTCCTCCGCTGCGTACGGAATTTTCTCTCCTCTATCCTCAGCGAGTGACCTCGTGTCCTATACAAAGTTTTTTTTTTAATAAGCAATTCCTCTGATAACTCTTTGTAATTTCCCTTTACATATTTGAAGATATTAATAATGTCTCCTCTTAGATGCCTCTTTTCCAGTGTATACATATTCAACCTAGTAAGCCTTTCCTCGTAATCCAGTCCCTCTAGCCTTTTAATCTATTTAGTAGCACGCCTTTAAACCCTTTTGAGTTCACAGATATCTTTTTTATAATGTGGTGCCCAAAACTGAACACAATATTCCAGGTGCGGACGTACCAATGATTTGTACAGCGGCAGGATTACATCCTCGTCCCTTGTCTCAATGCCCCGTTTTATGCACGCTAGCACCTTACTTGCCTTCTTTGCTGCACTTTGACATTGTATACGGTTATTAAGCCTATTTCTCTTACGTCCTAGAGCAGGCCTGGCTAACATGTGGCTCTCCAGATGTTGTGAAACTAAACATCCCAGCATAACCTGCCACAGTTTTAGCATTCCCTAATAGCAAAACTTTGGCAAGGCATGATGGGACTTGTAGTTTTACAACAGCTGGAGAGCCACAGGTTGGCCAGGCCTGTCCTAGAGGATGCTGGGGTTCCATTTAGTACCATGGGGTATAGACGGGTCCTTTGGGAGCCACTGGCACTTTAAGAGTTTAATAGTGTGGGCTGGCCCCTCCCTCTATGCCCCTCCTACCAGACTCCGTATAGAAACTGTGCCCGAGGAGACGGACAACTTCGAGAGAAGGAATTACACAGATAGTGGCGAGATTCACAGCAGCTCACACATACAAGGCAAACCAATCTAACCAACTTAAAAACTCAAAAAAAAAAAAAAAAAAAAACCAATAGGAAGCGCTGTCACCAAAAGTATCAAATTTAATAAAAGTTGTTTTTACATTATTCACAATAACACACACAATATTATAAAACCAACTCTCCTGGGAGTTTTAAACCATTCTGCTGACTCAGTGCTACAGATACAATGTTACTTTAGATTTTATACAGTAACTTTTTAGTGTACACGCTAGGAGGCTCTCTTTGATACACTGTATCAATATCACCCTAGCAAAGTCTCTTAAATTCCGGGCCACACAGTCAGGCGAGCTGTGACAAGAGTAGCATGCTTTAATTCATTGTATAACTGAACAGAACACTGTGGCATAATTGATCACAAATCATCTAAAATGTGCATCCTACAATTGTTATAAAAATCAAGGGCATTAGTGAGCTCATTCATTTAATTAGCCCACGCGTGGAGCCTGCATATTTTAGAGACTTCTCTGAGGATCTTACTAAAGATCAATTCAATATTGATACAGTGTATCAAAGAGAGCCTCCTAGCGTGGACACTAAAAAGTTACTGTATAAAATCAAAAGTAACATTGTATCTGTAGCACTGAGTCAGTAGAATGGTTTAAAACTACCAGGAGAGTTGGTTTTATAATATTGTGTGAGTTATTATGAATAATGTAAAAACAACTTTTATTAAATTTGATACTTTTGGTGACAGCGCTTCCTATTGTTTTTTTGTTTGTATATCCATTTTTATTTGAGGTTCAGCACCCCAAATTGTGAAGCTGCAGTCACTATTAAAGTGTTTTTATAGGTGTCTAACAGTCAGTATACTAGCGCCCACTGTCTATATTGGAGCTTGAAAACTCAGCAACATCTGAACAACATTACTTAACCAAGTAACAACACAGTACTTAACCAAGAACAAAACAGTACTGAAACAAATAGCTACTGCAGGATAACGAAGCACTGGGCGGGCGCCCAGCATCCTCTACGGACTACGAGAAAAGGATTTACCAGTAGGCGATTAAAATCCTATTTTCTTTTACGTCCTAGAGGATGCTGGGGTCCACATTAGTACCATGGGGATGTACCAAAGCTCACAGAACGGGAGGGAGAGCGCGGAGGCTCCTGCAGAACAGATTGACCAAACTGTAGGTCCTCAGATGCCAAAGTATCGAACTTGTAGAACTTAGCAAACGTGTTCGACCCTGACCAAGTAGCCACTTGGCAAAGTTGAAAAGCCGAGACACCCCAGGCAGCCACCCAGGGAGAACCCACCTTACGAGTAGAGTGTGCCTGAAAGGATTTTGGATACTGCAATCCTGCCGAAGAATAAGCATGCTGGATAGTGAACCTGATCCAGCGAGAGATCGTCTGCTTAGAAGCAGGACACACAATTTTCTTGGGATCATACAGGACAAACAGAGAGTCCGACTTTCTGTGACGAGCAGTCCTCTTCACATAGATCTTCAGAGCCCTTACAACATCTAATGACTTTGATGGATTTGAGGAGCCAGTAGCAACTGGCACCACAATAGGTTGGTTGATATGAAAATCTGACACAACTTTTGGAAGGAACTGCTGATGTGTCATGAGTTCAGCTCTATATTCACGGAAGATTAAGTAGGGTCTTTTACAAGACAAAGCCCCCAATTCCGACACACGCCTAGCTGACATTAAGGCCAACAGGGTGACAACCTTCCATGTGAGAAACTTGACCTCAACCTCCTTTAAAGGTTTGAACCAATCCAGGAACTGCAACACCACGTTAAGATCCCAGGGTGCCGTAGGAGGCACAAAGGGAGGCTGGATGTGCAGAACCCCTTTCAAGAATGTCTGAATCTCACGGAGGGAAGCCAGTTGTTTCTGGAAGAAAACGGATAAGGCCGAAATCTGGACTTTTATGGATCCCAAACGCAGACCCATATCCACACCTGCTTGCAGGAAGAGGAGAAACTGTCCAAGTTGAAACTCCACCATAGGAAACTTCTTGAATTCACACCAAGACACGTACTTTTTCCAAAGTCGATGGTAATGTTTAGACGTTACTCCATTCCTAGCCTGTATCAGGGTAGGAATAACATTGTTCGGAATACCCCTCCATGCCATCAAACATAGTCGTTGTAAGTGTTGATAAGCGAACGTCCCCTGTTGAAGAAGGTCCTCGTGAAGAGGAAGACGTCTCGGATCTTCCAGTAGTAATTCCAGAAGATCCGCGTACCAAGCCCTTCTTAGCCAGTCCGGAGCAATGAGGATCACCTGAACTCTTGTTCTTTTTATTAGTTTGAGAATCCTTGGGATGAGTGGAAGTGGAGGGAACACATACACCGACTGGAACACCCACAGAGTTACCAGAACATCCACCGCCACTGCTTGTGGGTCGCGTGACCTGTAACAGTACCTCCAAAGCTTCTTGTTGAGGCGAGAGGCCATCATGTATACTTGAGGTACGCCCCATTGGCTTGTTACCTCTGCGAACACCTCTGGGTGGATTCCCCATTCTCCTGAATGGAGATCGCGTCTGCTGAGGAAGTCTGCCTCCCAGTTGTCCACTCCTGGAATGAAGATCGCCGACAACGCCACCGCGTGTCTTTCTGCCCAGATGAGGATTTTTGTTATCTCTAACATTGCAGCTCTGCTCTTCGATCCGCCCTGCCTGTTTATGTAGGACACCGCTGTGACATTGTCCGACTGAACCTGAATGGCTTGAGCTTGCAGAAGATATGCCACTTGTAGAAGGCCATTGTAAATGGCCCTCAGTTCCAGAACATTTATTGGAAGGAGAGATTCCTGACTGGACCACTTTCCTTGGAAGTTTTCCACCTGAGTGACTGCTCCCCAACCTCTGCGACTTGCATCCGTGGTTAGAAGGATCCAGTTCTGAATCCCGAATCTGCGGCCCTCGAGCAGGTGAGAAGTTTGGAGCCACCAGAGGAGTGAAATTCTGGCTTTCGGCTATAGGCGTATCCGCTGGTGCATGTGAAGATGCGATCCCAACCACTTGTCCAGGAGATCCAGCTGGAAGGACTGTGCATTGAATCTGCCATACTGTAGAGCCTCGTAGGAGGCTACCACCTTTCACAGAAGGTGAATGCACTGATTAACCGACACCCAGGCTGGCTTCAAGACATCCCAGACCATTGATTGGATCACCAACGCTTTCTCTACTGGTAGAAAGACCCTCTGCACCTCCATGTCAAGGATCATCCCCAGGAAGGGTAGTCTCCTTGTTGGTTCTAAATGTGACTTTGGAAGATTTAGGATCCACCCATGATCCAGGAGTAGTTGAATTGAGAGAACAATACTCTGCAACAGCCTTTCCCTGGAAGATGCCTTTATCAGTAGATCGTCCAGGTATGGAATAATGTTTACTCCCTGCTTGCGGAGGAGGAGGAGCATCATCTCTGCAATGACCTTTGTGAACACCCTTGGTGCTGTGGAGAGGACGAATGGCAGGGCCTGGAACTGGTAGTGACAGTCCTGTATCGCAAACCTTAGATAGTCCTGGTGAGGCGGCCAGATCGGAATGTGAAGGTTCGCATCCTTGATATCCAGGGATACCAGGAATTCCCCCTCCTCCAGACCTGAGACCACCACTCTCAGAGACTCCATCTTGAACTTGATCACTTGTAAGTATGGGTTCAATGACTTTAGGTTTAACATTGGCCTTACCAAACCATCCGGCAGTGCCGTAACTAGGCATTTTAGCGGTGTGTGCAAGAAACAACAGTGGCGCCCCCCCCCCCATGTAAGATAGGGGCAGTGCGCGTTGTATGCGTGCGAAAAATTTATAGGGGCATAGCTTCATGGGGAAGGGGCGTGGCCACAAAATAATAGCAATTCATACTACGGTGCACAGTAGTCTACATTATTCAAATTACGCTGCACAGTAGCGCCACTACACCTGGTAGAGCCCCTTTTATACATTACAGCAGACAGCGTCCCCCTTTTTACACATTACAGCATACAGTCTCCCTTTTAACACATTGCGGCAGCCAGTCCCCCTTTTTACACATTGCGGCAGACAGCGTCCCCTTTTTTACACATTACAGCACACAGCGTCCCCTTTTTTAACATTACGGTAGACAGCGTCCCCTTTTTACACATTACAGCAGACAGCGTCCTCGTTTTTACACATTACGGCAGATGGTGTCCCCCTTTATACACATTGCGGCAGCCAGTCCCCCTTTTTACACATTGCGGCAGCCAGTCCCCTTTTTACACATTATGGCAGACGGTGTCCTCCTAAAAGAGAAAGAGAGAGAGAGAGAGATACTTACCATCTCCCCGCTGACAGGCTCCTCGTGCAGCTTCCTCGGTGCAGGCAGGTGAGAAGGAGGAGGAGGGAGGGGGAGCAGGGAGCCGCAGCAGCGCTATTTCATTGGTAGTAAGCTCCGCTGCAGCATCCCCCTCTCCTTCCGTATTGGCTGCCCGGCGCTGCTGTGGATGCTGGGATGGAGGAACCGCATCCCAGCATCCACAGCAACGCCGGGCAGCCAATACGGAAGGAGAGTGGGGTGCTGCAGCGGCGCTTACTACCAATGAAATAGCGCTGCTGCGGCTCCCTGCTCCCCCTCCCTCCTCCTCCTTCTCTGCTGCCCGGTGCTGTAGCTGTCCTCCACAGCGCGGCCACGGCGCAGACTTCAGAGGCATGTAATGAGTCAATTTGACTCATTACATGCCGCTGGCCATGCGCCCTCAGGGCAACTGCGCTGTGTGCCAAGCCCACTTGGCACACAGAACAGAACAGTTAGTTAATAGAACAGTTAGTACTGTTATCACACTCCACCCTGGTACCGTGAGGCATTGGAGTTATGTGGAGGGCAGCGCTCCCTGTCAGCGTTCTGTGTAATCTGCAGGGAGAAAATGGCGCTGTTGAATGCTGGATCCACTCTGAGGGGAAGCCCCGCGCCCTGACCTGGTGCGTGGCTTCCCGCACTTATTATTTAAACTGGCTTCAGGATTTTATATGTTAACAGTGGGATTAGCCCCTGTAAATGCTATGACCAGTGTAGGGTTAACCTGCTGACTGGGGACTCCCCTCCAGCATCTACATGCAGAGATGTTGCTGAGCCATACCAGAGCACAGCCCCTCAGAGCTGTGCTCCAACCCTTGTGCCACCATACCCGCCGGCGACCCACTAACCGTGATGCTGGCACCATACTCACCACTCTTCTATCTTCTGGCTTTGTTAGGGGGTGGCGGCCGTGCTGTGGGAGTGAGCAGTTGCCTCATGGGCTTGTGATCATCACCTTCAGGAGCTCAGTGTCCTGTCAGCGCAGATAGAGAACCATTAACTCTCTATTAAGTTGGTTCCTACTCCCCCCTTAAGTCCCACGAAGCAGAAACTAAGTCCCACAAACTAAGAAATCTCCTAGGAGCTACCCTAGCTGTGACCGGCTCCTCCAGGCACATTTTCTAAACTGCGTCTGGTATGAGGGGCATAGAGGGAGGGGCCAGCCCACACTATTAAACTCTTAAAGTGCCAGTGGCTCCTAGTGGACCCATCTATACCCCATGGAACTAAATTGGACCCCAGCATCCTCTAGGGCGTAAGAGAAATCGGGATGCCAGCATGGGTATTCTGAACGCTGGCATATCATACTGGATCCCAGAATCACAACTATACATTTTGGTGCCAGAAATAAAATTGGTGCCCCCCACAAAGGTGCGCTGTAAAAATATAGGGGCATGGCTTCAGGGGGAAGTGGCATGGTCTCAAAATAATACAAATTCATATAATGCCGCACAGTAGTCTCCATTATTCAAATTACGCCACACAGTCGTCCCACTTATACACATTGTACCAGGGAGAGCCTTCATATACTCTACACCAGGTAGAGCCCCTTTTACACATTATGCCAGGTACAGTTCCCTTATACAATGACAGGTAGAGCCCTCTTACACACTGTACCAAGTAGAGCTCCCTTTTACACACTGCACCAGGAAGAGCCCCCATTCCTTTTACACATTGCACCAGCTAGAGCCCCCTTTTACACATTGCACCAGATAGAGCCCACTTTCCTTTTACACATTGCACCAGGTGTATAAGGGCCCTAGTCTGATAGCTGATGGTCCCCTCTTTCCAGGGGTACCAGATTTTTTAGAATCTGCCCTGGGGAAACAGAGAGATCTGACTTCAAAGCTGTGGTCCCCATCCAAGCTTATTCATTGCTTTTCCCAGCCAGATATCTCGGGTTCTGTCTGACTTTGAGTTTTTCTGACGGTGTACCCGAAAAGCTGTGGCTTTCCCCCCATGTGGTGGACACTGGCAGCTTGTCTCTACTATGCCCAGACCAAGAGATATCAGCCTTCTAACAGCTGGCTCCAGCTCCACACGCCTAATATATATTATAATATATTTGTATATATTCATTGGTGGATTGCTCTGGCTCCTGAACTCTGATGCCCAGGTACCCAGCACCTCCTGAAGGGGGAGAATCTCTAGTTTTTTTTATCCCATTCAAAGCTAAGAATTCTATTTCCAGGAACTTGAGATATCTGCAGTTAAGCAAGCTGCCCTCCCACCAGAAAATGATGAATATTATGCCCACTCCACTATCCACCCATCCGCTACATATTAAACACACCCTACCACCCTGGAAGTCATGTACCAGGGCCCCTTCATTCAGCACAATGTCCCCGCCCCTTCTGTGCAGTAGAAGAGTAATTAGCAGAAATCATTGCTCCAGGTCCTGCATGCTGAGCAGAACATAGGGCCTGGTTCAGGTTCCACCCCCCACCCCTTTATCAAGCAAAAATTGCGATCGCACCACAATTTCTGCTTGATCGCTAAAATTAAGGAAGACTCCTGCCGGTGCAGCCTGGCTGCGCCTGCAGCGGTCCAGCCTCCGTCTCTTTGATCATGGCGGCTGCGTGTGACGTAAGGCACAGAGCCGGCCCTAGGTATAGGCAAACTAGACAAATGCATAGGGCATTTGGTATGCCTAGGGGCACAAGCAGCTTCTGCTGATTAAAATGATATGCATCATGCCTATATTCTGTGTGTGACTGCAGCTGTATCTGCATACAATATGCTACATTACAGTGTATTCCTGGAAATCAGTGTAACGTAGCATTTCATATGCAGATACAGCCACAGTCGCACACAGACTATAGGCATGCAGCATATCATTTTAATCAGCAGAAGCTGCTTGTGCATCCTAGCCACATAGTAATGCAAATAATATGCATTTTCATCAAAACAAGGCATCCGACGTTAGCAGAGCTGGCCCTGAGTTGCCAGCTGACTCACACCAGGCATCTCCTGCTGCATCGCGTACTGAGGCAAGATATAGGAGGACACACCTGTATCCAAGCAGAGGCAGAGGTCACAGTGTTAGCAACCTTGTGAGTGCTGTGTGCAGGTGGGTCGGTTGTGCAGTAGTGTTCAGCATATGTGTAAGGGACATTATGTGTGTCATGTGTATAAATGCATTAAAAATGTGCGTTATAAGTGTAAGGAATGTTATGTGTTTAATTATATGTGTATAAAGGCATTAATAATGTGCGGCATATGTGTAAGGGACATTATGTTTGTCATTATGTGTATAAGGGTACTAATAATGTGTGGCATAAGTGTAAGGGACATTATGGGGGAATTCAAATGTTTGAAAAGTCAGTTGGTTGTCTGTTTTTTCCTGTCTATTAGATAGGAAAAAACAGACACCCAAATGACTTTTCAAACAATTGAATAGCCCCCAATGTGTGTGTACTTATGTGTATAAGGGCATTAATAATGTGAGGCAAATGTTTAAGGGACATTATGTGTATAAGGGCATTAATAAAGTTTGGCATAATATGTTAGGCACATTATGTGTAAGGGGTATTACTGTGTTATATAATGTGTATAAAGGCATTACTAATGTGTGGCAATATGTGTATAAGGTGCTCTATTGTGTGGCATAACATGTAGAAAGCGGCATATGGTCTAATGTGAATAAAGAGCAATATGGTGTGGTATAATGAAAATAAGGAGCAATTCAGTGTGGTGTAATGTGGATAAGGGGCACTACTGTAAGGAGTAACGTATATAAAGTGACACTACTGTGTGGTCTAATGTGAATAAAGAGCAATATGGTGTGGTGTAATGTGAATAAGGGGCACTACTGTGAGGAGTAATGTAAGTGGTACTACTGTGTGATGTATCGTGAATTAGAGACAATGGGCCTAATTCAGATCTCTTCGCTGTCTAGCAATTTTCGCTGCGCTGCGAACAGGTAACTACTGTGCATGCGTATGCACAGCAATGCACAGGTGCGCCGTACGGGTACAAACAGCATCGATGTTTTGCACAGGTTCTAGTGTCGATTCCATTTGCACGGGCGTTCGCAAGGAGACTGACAGGAAGGAGGCGTTTCTGGGTGTCAACTGACCGTTTTCTGGGAGTGTTTGGAAAAACGCAGGCGTGTCAAAGCGTTTGCAGGGTGGGTGTCTGACATCCATTCCGGGCTTGAATAGGCTGAAGTGATCGCAGCGGCTGAGTAAGGTCAGAGCTACTCAGAAACTGCACAAGCTGTTTTGGTACAGGGCGTCTGCACACGCGTTTGCACACTTGCAAAGCTAAAATACACAGTCTATCTGTTCGCAGCACTGCAAAAAATAGCCTGCGAGCGAACATATCTAAATTAGGCCCTCTATCGCATGATATAATGTGAATGAAGTTGCAGTACTGTGTGACATAATTTGAATTGGGAGGACTATTGTGTGGTCATGCCCCTTCCCAGAAAGAACACACCCCTCTTTGGGCTGTGCGCCGAATGTGCAAACTGTTCCTATTTAAAATATAGTGGGTAGGAGCACCAAAATGAGGACTGCTATGGGTAAGGGGTGATGGTGCTGGGAAAGGGTTGCAGGATCAGAGGCGGAACTAGCGGTGGTGCTAGGGTGCACCAGCCAAAATCTTGCCTAGGGCATCATATTGGTTAGGGCAGGCTCTTGTAACGCAGCAGCCCCGATCACGCCCCACCGGTTCACGCTGGCACGCTCCCATTTCTAAGCCACGCCCCCGCAATGCTCCATCCCTGCTTTGGAAAAGGAGCGTTGCCCCCCCCCCTGCCCTGCAAACACCTCTTCCTGATTGACAGGCAGAGGCGGTCTCATTTTCTGCGGGCACCCACAGAAAATTCGAGCGCATGCACAGGACGTGCCCTGCGCATGCGCCCAAATCTTTTTAGTAATTTTTGCTGTTGGATCGCATATTGCGATCCAACCTGAATCGGGCCCATAGAACACCCCCTACCGCCCATGGCACATCAAAGCACCCGCTGATAGCAATCCCCCACCCCTACTGCTGCAGGATGGATAGGGGCCCCAGTGCACTGCTGTGCTCAGAGGCCTACACTGCTGTTAAGACAGCCCTGGTTTGTGTGTGTGTGTGTTATACTTACTTCAGCCTCCAGAGCAGCTGCTTCCACCTGGCTATGGGCCTGTCACCCACGCTGTGTTCTTCTCCTACTGCGGACATTGGGATTCGGGGAGGGGCAGAGCGTAGGTTGTACAGAATGATGCAGTCACTGCAGCATGCCAATGCCTGGTTGCCTGGCGGCGGCGGGAACGCGGCTGTGGGGGTGCTGACTATCTAAGGATGTATGGGTGTTTCTGCACCCCATTCCGACACACAGAATGATTATCTAAGGTGGTCTGCATTCAATTCTGAAACCCAGCACGGCTATCTAAAGATGTCTCTGTGTTTTGCACACCAGCATGGTACCCAGAATGGGTGTCTAAGGTGGTCTGCTGCCCGTTTCGGAACCCAGAATGGGTATCTAAGGGGATCTACATCCTATTCTGGCACCCGGCACAGCTATCTAAGGTGGCCTGCGCCCTATTCCGGTACCTGGAATGGCTAGCTATGGTGATCTGCTGCCTGAACCGGCACCCGGAATGGCTGTGTAATGTGGTCTCTGTGTTTTGCACCTCCTTCCAGCACCCGGAACGGCTATGTAAGGTGGCCTGTGGACCATTCCGGCACCTGGAACGGCTATCTAAGGTGGCCTGCGCCCTATTCTGACACACGGAATGGCTATCTACAGTGATCTGCTTCCTGTTCTGGCACCCGGAATGGCTGTGTAATGTGGTCTGGATATTCTACACCCCGTTCCGGCACCCGGAACGGTTGTCTATGATGGTTTGAGCCCTTTTCCGGAACCCGGAACAGCTATCTAAGGTGGACTGCGCCCCGTTCTGGCACCCGGAATGGCTATCTACGGTGATCTGCTGCCTGGTCCGGCACCCGGAATGGCTATCGACGGTGATCTGCTGCCTGATCCCGCACCGGGAATGGCTGTTTAATGTGGTCTGGGTGTTCTGCACCCCATTCTGGTACCCGGTACAGCTATCTAAGGTGGACTGCGCCCCATTTTGGCACTCGGAACGGCTATCTAAGGTGGACTGTGCCCCATTCCGGCACCCGGAATGCTATCTACGGTGATCTGCTGCCTGGTCCGTCAACCACAATGGCTGTGTAATGTGGTCTGGGTTTTCAACACCTCTTTCCTGCACCCGGAATGACCATCTAAGGGGGCCTGCGCCAAATTCCGGCACACGGAATGGCTATCTACGTTGATCTGCTGCCCATTACGGCACATGGAATGGTTGCGTAATGTGGTCTGGGTGTTCTGCACCCTGTTGTGGTACCCGGTACGGCTATCTAAGGTGGACTGCACCCTGTTTCGGCACCCGGAATGGCTATCTAGAGTGATCTGCTGCTGGTTCCGGCACCCAGATTTTTTGCGTAATGTGGTCTAGGTGTTCTGCACCCCGTTCCGGTAACCGACACGGCACCCGGAATGGCTGTCTATGGTGGTCTGTACCTGCTCTGTCACCAGGAATGCCTATCTATGGTAGTATGCGGCCCATTCCAGCACCTGGATTGGCTATCTACAGTAATCTCCTGACCATTCCAACTAGAGATGAGCGCCGGAAATTTTTCGGGTTTTGTGTTTTGGTTTTGGGTTCGGTTCCGCGGCCGTGTTTTGGGTTCGACCGCGTTTTGGCAAAACCTCACCGAATTTTTTTTGTCGGATTCGGGTGTGTTTTGGATTCGGGTGTTTTTTTCAAAAAACCCTAAAAAACAGCTTAAATCATAGAATTTGGGGGTAATTTTGATCCCAAAGTATTATTAACCTCAAAAAACATAATTTACACTCATTTTCAGCCTATTCTGAACACATCACACCTCACAATATTATTTTTAGTCCTAAAATTTGCACCGAGGTCGCTGTGTGAGTAAGATAAGCGACCCTAGTGGCCGACACAAACACCGGGCCCATCTAGGAGTGGCACTGCAGTGTCACGCAGGATGTCCCTTCCAAAAAACCCTCCCCAAACAGCACATGACGCAAAGAAAAAAAGAGGCGCAATGAGGTAGCTGTGTGAGTAAGATTAGCGACCCTAGTGGCCGACACAAACACCGGGCCCATCTAGGAGTGGCACTGCAGTGTCACGCAGGATGTCCCTTCCAAAAAACCCTCCCCAAACAGCACATGACGCAAAGAAAAAAAGAGGCGCAATGAGGTAGCTGACTGTGTGAGAAAGATAAGCGACCCTAGTGGCCGACACAAACACCGGGCCCATCTAGGAGTGGCACTGGAGTGTCACGCAGGATGGCCCTTCCAAAAAACCCTCCCCAAACAGCACATGACGCAAAGAAAAAAAGAGGCGCAATGAGGTAGCTGACTGTGTGAGTAAGATTAGCGACCCTAGTGGCCGACACAAACACCGGGCACATCTAGGAGTGGCACTGCAGTGTCACGCAGGATGTCCCTTCCAAAAAACCCTCCCCAAACAGCACATGACGCAAAGAAAAAAAGAGGCGCAATGAGGTAGCTGTGTGAGTAAGATTAGCGACCCTAGTGGCCGACACAAACACCGGGCCCATCTAGGAGTGGCACTGCAGTGTCACGCAGGATGTCCCTTCCAAAAAACCCTCCCCAATCAGCACATGATGCAAAGAAAAAGAAAAGAAAAAAGAGGTGCAAGATGGAATTATCCTTGGGCCCTCCCACCCACCCTTATGTTGTATAAACAAAACAGGACATGCACACTTTAACCAACCCATCATTTCAGTGACAGGGTCTGCCACACGACTGTGACTGATATGACGGGTTGGTTTGGACCCCCCCCAAAAAAGAAGCAATTAATCTCTCCTTGCACAAACTGGCTCTACAGAGGCAAGATGTCCACCTCATCTTCACCCTCCGATATATCACCGTGTACATCCCCCTCCTCACAGATTATCAATTCGTCCCCACTGGAATCCACCATCTCAGCTCCCTGTGTACTTTGTGGAGGCAATTGCTGCTGGTCAATGTCTCCGCGGAGGAATTGATTATAATTCATTTTAATGAACATCATCTTCTCCACATTTTCTGGATGTAACCTCGTACGCCGATTGCTGACAAGGTGAGCGGCGGCACTAAACACTCTTTCGGAGTACACACTTGTGGGAGGGCAACTTAGGTAGAATAAAGCCAGTTTGTGCAAGGGCCTCCAAATTGCCTCTTTTTCCTGCCAGTATAAGTACGGACTGTGTGACGTGCCTACTTGGATGCGGTCACTCATATAATCCTCCACCATTCTATCAATGTTGAGAGAATCATATGCAGTGACAGTAGACGACATGTCCGTAATCGTTGTCAGGTCCTTCAGTCCGGACCAGATGTCAGCATCAGCAGTCGCTCCAGACTGCCCTGCATCACCGCCAGCGGGTGGGCTCGGAATTCTGAGCCTTTTCCTCGCACCCCCAGTTGCGGGAGAATGTGAAGGAGGAGATGTTGACAGGTCGCGTTCCGCTTGACTTGACAATTTTGTCACCAGCAGGTCTTTCAACCCCAGCAGACCTGTGTCTGCCGGAAAGAGAGATCCAAGGTAGGCTTTAAATCTAGGATCGAGCACGGTGGCCAAAATGTAGTGCTCTGATTTCAACAGATTGACCACCCGTGAATCCTTGTTAAGCGAATTAAGGGCTGCATCCACAAGTCCCACATGCCTAGCGGAATCGCTCCGTGTTAGCTCCTTCTTCAATGCCTCCAGCTTCTTCTGCAAAAGCCTGATGAGGGGAATGACCTGACTCAGGCTGGCAGTGTCTGAACTGACTTCACGTGTGGCAAGTTCAAAGGGCATCAGAACCTTGCACAACGTTGAAATCATTCTCCACTGCACTTGAGACAGGTGCATTCCATCTCCTATATCGTGCTCAATTGTATAGGCTTGAATGGCCTTTTGCTGCTCCTCCAACCTCTGAAGCATATAGAGGGTTGAATTCCACCTTGTTACCACTTCTTGCTTCAGATGATGGCAGGGCAGGTTCAGTAGTTTTTGGTGGTGCTCCAGTCTTCTGTACGTGGTGCCTGTACGCCGAAAGTGTCCCGCAATTTTTCTGGCCACCGACAGCATCTCTTGCACGCCCCTGTCGTTTTTTTAAAAATTCTGCACCACCAAATTCAAGGTATGTGCAAAACATGGGACGTGCTGGAATTTGCCCATATTTAATGCACACACAATATTGCTGGCGTTGTCCGATGCCACAAATCCACAGGAGAGTCCAATTGGGGTAAGCCATTCCGCGATGATCTTCCTCAGTTGCCGTAAGAGGTTTTCAGCTGTGTGCGTATTCTGGAAAGCGGTGATACAAAGCGTAGCCTGCCTAGGAAAGAGTTGGCGTTTGCGAGATGCTGCTACTGGTGCCGCCGCTGCTGTTCTTGCGGCGGGAGTCCATACATCTACCCAGTGGGCTGTCACAGTCATATAGTCCTGACCCTGCCCTGCTCCACTTGTCCACATGTCCGTGGTTAAGTGGACATTGGGTACAACTGCATTTTTTAGGACACTGGTGAGTCTTTTTCTGACGTCCGTGTACATTCTCGGTATCGCCTGCCTAGAGAAGTGGAACCTAGATGGTATTTGGTAACGGGGGCACACTGCCTCAATAAATTGTCTAGTTCCCTGTGAACTAACGGCGGATACCGGACGCACGTCTAACACCAACATAGTTGTCAAGGACTCAGTTATCCGCTTTGCAGTAGGATGACTGCTGTGATATTTCATCTTCCTCGCAAAGGACTGTTGAACAGTCAATTGCTTACTGGAAGTAGTACAAGTGGGCTTACGACTTCCCCTCTGGGATGACCATCGACTCCCAGCGGCAACAACAGCAGCGCCAGCAGCAGTAGGCGTTACACGCAAGGATGCATCGGAGGAATCCCAGGCAGGAGAGGACTCGTCAGACTTGCCAGTGACATGGCCTGCAGGACTATTGGCATTCCTGGGGAAGGAGGAAATTGACACTGAGGGAGTTGGTGGGGTGGTTTGCGTGAGCTTGGTTACAAGAGGAAGGGATTTACTGGTCAGTGGACTGCTTCCGCTGTCACCCAAAGTTTTTGAACTTGTCACTGACTTATTATGAATGCGCTGCAGGTGACGTATAAGGGAGGATGTTCCGAGGTGGTTAACGTCCTTACCCCTACTTATTACAGCTTGACAAAGGGAACACACGGCTTGACACCTGTTGTCCGCATTTCTGGTGAAATACCTCCACACCGAAGAGCTGATTTTTTTGGTATTTTCACCTGGCATGTCAACGGCCATATTCCTCCCACGGACAACAGGTGTCTCCCCGGGTGCCTGACTTAAACAAACCACCTCACCATCAGAATCCTCCTGGTCAATTTCCTCCCCAGCGCCAGCAACACCCATATCCTCCTCATCCTGGTGTACTTCAACACTGACATCTTCAATCTGACTATCAGGAACTGGACTGCGGGTGCTCCTTCCAGCACTTGCAGGGGGCATGCAAATAGTGGAAGGCGCATGCTCTTCACGTCCAGTGTTGGGAAGGTCAGGCATCGCAAACGACACAATTGGACTCTCCTTGTGGATTTGGGATTTCAAAGAACGCACAGTTCTTTGCGGTGCTTTTGCCAGCTTGAGTCTTTTCAGTTTTCTAGCGAGAGGCTGAGTGCTTCCATCCTCATGTGAAGCTGAACCACTAGCCATGAACATAGGCCAGGGCCTCAGCCGTTCCTTGCCACTCCGTGTGGTAAATGGCATATTGGCAAGTTTACGCTTCTCCTCCGACAATTTTATTTTAGGTTTTGGAGTCCTTTTTTTTCTGATATTTGGTGTTTTGGATTTGACATGCTCTGTACTATGACATTGGGCATCGGCCTTGGCAGACGACGTTGCTGGCATTTCATCGTCTCGGCCATGACTAGTGGCAGCAGCTTCAGCACGAGGTGGAAGTGGATCTTGATCTTTCCCTAATTTTGGAACCTCAACTTTTTTGTTCTCCATATTTTATAGGCAGAACTAAAAGGCACCTCAGGTAAACAATGGAGATGGATGGATTGGATACTAGTATACAATTATGGACGGACTGCCACGGTTAGGTGGTATAAAAAAACCACGGTTAGGTGGTATATATTATAATAATAATACAATTATGGATGGACGGACTGCCTGCCGACTGCCGACACAGAGGTAGCCACAGCCGTGAACTACCGCACTGTACACTGGTTGATAAAGAGATAGTAGTATACTCGTAACAACTAGTATGACACTATGACGACGGTATAAAGAATGAAAAAAAAACCACGGTTAGGTGGTATATATTATAATAATAATACAATTATGGATGGACGGACTGCCTGCCGACTGCCGACACAGAGGTAGCCACAGCCGTGAACTACCGCACTGTACACTGGTTGATAAAGAGATAGTAGTATACTCGTAACAACTAGTATGACACTATGACGACGGTATAAAGAATGAAAAAAAAACCACGGTTAGGTGGTATATATTATAATAATAATACAATTATGGATGGACGGACTGCCTGCCGACTGCCGACACAGAGGTAGCCACAGCCGTGAACTACCGCACTGTACACTGGTTGATAAAGAGATAGTAGTATACTCGTAACAACTAGTATGACACTATGACGACGGTATAAAGAATGAAAAAAAAACCACGGTTAGGTGGTATATATTATAATAATAATACAATTATGGATGGACGGACTGCCTGCCGACTGCCGACACAGAGGTAGCCACAGCCGTGAACTACCGCACTGTACACTGGTTGATAAAGAGATAGTAGTATACTCGTAACAACTAGTATGACACTATGACGACGGTATAAAGAAAGAAAAAAAAATACCACAGTTAGGTGGTATATATTATAATAATAATACAATTATGGATGGACGGACTGCCTGCCGACTGCCGACACAGAGGTAGCCACAGCCGTGAACTACCGCACTGTACACTGGTTGATAAAGAGATAGTAGTATACTCGTAACAACTAGTATGACACTATGACGACGGTATAAAGAATGAAAAAAAAACCACGGTTAGGTGGTATATATTATAATAATAATAATACAATTATGGATGGACGGACTGCCTGCCGACTGCCGACACAGAGGTAGCCACAGCCGTGAACTACCGCACTGTACACTGGTTGATAAAGAGATAGTAGTATACTCGTAACAACTAGTATGACACTATGACGACGGTATAAAGAATGAAAAAAAAACCACGGTTAGGTGGTATATATTATAATAATAATACAATTATGGATGGACGGACTGCCTGCCGACTGCCGACACAGAGGTAGCCACAGCCGTGAACTACCGCACTGTACACTGGTTGATAAAGAGATAGTAGTATACTCGTAACAACTAGTATGACACTATGACGACGGTATAAAGAATGAAAAAAAAACCACGGTTAGGTGGTATATATTATAATAATAATACAATTATGGATGGACGGACTGCCTGCCGACTGCCGACACAGAGGTAGCCACAGCCGTGAACTACCGCACTGTACACTGGTTGATAAAGAGATAGTAGTATACTCGTAACAACTAGTATGACACTATGACGACGGTATAAAGAATGAAAAAAAAACCACGGTTAGGTGGTATATATTATAATAATAATACAATTATGGATGGACGGACTGCCTGCCGACTGCCGACACAGAGGTAGCCACAGCCGTGAACTACCGCACTGTACACTGGTTGATAAAGAGATAGTAGTATACTCGTAACAACTAGTATGACACTATGACGACGGTATAAAGAAAGAAAAAAAAATACCACGGTTAGGTGGTATATATTGTAATACAATTATGGATGGACGGACTGCCTGCCGAGTTCCGACTGCCGACACAGAGGTAGCCACAGCCGTGAACTACCGCACTGTACTGTGTCTGCTGCTAATATAGACTGGTTGATAAAGAGATAGTATACAATACATACAACAATATACTACTATACTGGTGGTCAGGCACTGGTCACCACTAGTCACACTGGCAGTGGCACTCCTGCAGCAAAAGTGTGCACTGTTTAATTTTAAATTAATATAATATTATGTACTCCTGGGGGCTCCTGCTATAACAACCTGCAGTGCTCCCCAGTCTCCCCCACAATTATTATAAGCTTTGCCTTTTATACATTGATGTGCAGCACACTGGGCTGAGCTGAGTGCACACAGACTGAGTCACACTGTGTGACTGGCTGCTGCTGTGTATCGTTTTTTTTCAGGCAGAGAACGGATATAGCAGAGAACGGATATATTATATTAAAATAAATAAAAGTTAACTAACAACAACTGCACTGGTCACTGTGGTAAACTCTGTCTGACTCTGCACAATCTCTCTCTCTCTTCTAATCTAATTTCTAATGGAGAGGACGCCAGCCACGTCCTCTCCCTATCAATCTCAATGCACGTGTGAAAATGGCGGCGACGCGCGGCTCCTTATATAGAATCCGAGTCTCGCGAGAATCCGACAGCGTCATGATGACGTTCGGGCGCGCTCGGGTTAACCGAGCAAGGCGGGAGGATCCGAGTCTGCTCGGACCCGTGAAAAAAACATGAAGTTCGTGCGGGTTCGGTTTCAGAGAAACCGAACCCGCTCATCTCTAATTCCAACACCCCTTCTGACTGTGTTCTTCACCCCCTTCCGGGACGACAATCTATGGTGGTCTGCTGCCTGTTCAGGCACCCGGAGTGGCTATCAAAGGTGGTCTGCAGCCCGTTCCAGCACCCGTTCTGGCTGTGTAAGGTAGTCCTGGTGTTATGCACCTCCTTCCAGCACCCAGAACGACTATGTAAGGTGGTCTGCAGCCCATTCCGGCAACCAGAACTGCTATCTAAGGTGGACTGCGCCCCGTTCCAGGAACCAGAAATGGGTATCTAAGGTGGTTTGCATCCTATGCCATCTATGAGCCCTATTCGGGCACCCGGAACAGGTATCTAAGGTGGTCTGCGCCCTATTCCGGCAACCGGAACAGCTATCTAAGGTTGTCTGGGTGTTCTGTACACCATTCCGGCACATGAAACCGCTATCTAAGATGGTCTGCATCCTGTTCCGGCACCCGGACCGGTTGTCTAAGATGGTTTGAGCCCTGTTCCGGCACCCGAAACAGGTGTCTAAGATGGTCTGCGCCCTTTTCCGGCACCCGGAACAGGTATCTAAGGTTGTCTGGGTGTCCTGCACACCATTCCGGCACATGAAACCGCTATCTAAGATGGTCTGCATCCTGTTCCGGCACCCGGACCGGTTGTCTAAGATGGTTTGAGCCATGTTCCGGCACCCGGAACAGGTATCTAAGGTGTTCTGCGGCCTTTTAAGGCACCCTGAACAGCTATCTAAGGTTGTCTGGGTGTCCTGCACACCATTCCGGCACATGAAACAGCTATCTAAAATGGTCCGCCTACTGTTCCGGCACCCGGACCGGTTGTCTAAGATAGTTTGAGCCCTGTTCCGGCACCCGGAACAGGTATCTAAGGTGGTCTGCGCCCATTTCCGGCAACCGGAACAGGTATCTAAGGTTGTCTGGGTGTCCTGCACACCATTCCGGCACATGAAACCGCTATCCAAGATGGTCTGCATCCTGTTCCGGCACCCGGACCGGTTGTCTAAGATGGTTTGAGCCCTGTTTCGGCACCCGGAACAGGTATCTAAGGTGGTCTGCGCCCTTTTCTGGCACCCGGAACAGGTATCTAAGGTTGTCTGGGTGTTCTGTACACCATTCCGGCACATGAAACCGCTATCCAAGATGGTCTGCATCCTGTTCCGGCACCCGGACCGGTTGTCTAAGATGGTTTGAGCCCTGTTCCGGCACCCAGAACAGGTATCTAAGGTGGTCTGCGCCCTTTTCCGGCACCCGGAACAGGTATCTAAGGTTGTCTGGGTGTCCTGCACACCATTCCGGCACATGAAACCGCTATCTAAGATGGTCTGCATCCTGTTCCGGCACCCGGTCCGGTTGTCTAAGATGGTTTGAGCCATGTTCCGGCACCCGGAACAGGTATCTAAGGTGTTCTGCGGCCTTTTAAGGCACCCTGAACAGCTATCTAAGGTTGTCTGGGTGTCCTGCACACCATTCCGGCACATGAAACAGCTATCTAAAATGGTCCGCCTACTGTTCCGGCACCCGGACCGGTTGTCTAAGATGGTTTGAGCCCTGTTTTGGCACCCGGAACAGGTATCTAAGGTGGTCTGCGCCCTATTCCGGCAACCGGAACAGGTATCTAAGGTTGTCTGGGTGTCCTGCACACCATTCCGGCACATGAAACCGCTATCCAAGATGGTCTGCATCCTGTTCCGGCACCCGGACCGGTTGTCTAAGATGGCTTGAGCCCTGTTTCGGCACCCGGAACAGGTATCTAAGGTGGTCTGCGCCCTTTTCTGGCACCCGGAACAGGTATCTAAGGTTGTCTGGGTGTTCTGTACACCATTCCGGCACATGAAACTGCTATCTAAGATGGTCTGCATCCTGTTCCGGCACCCGGACCGGTTGTCTAAGATGGTTTGAGCCCTGTTCCGGCACCCAGAACAGGTATCTAAGGTGGTCTGCGCCCTTTTCCGGCACCCGGAACAGGTATCTAAGGTTGTCTGGGTGTCCTGCACACCATTCCGGCACATGAAACCGCTATCTAAGATGGTCTGCATCCTGTTCCGGCACCCGGACCGGTTGTCTAAGATGGTTTGAGCCATGTTCCGGCACCCGGAACAGGTATCTAAGGTGTTCTGCGGCCTTTTAAGGCACCCTGAACAGCTATCTAAGGTTGTCTGGGTGTCCTGCACACCATTCCGGCACATGAAACAGCTATCTAAGATGGTCCGCCTACTGTTCCGGCACCCGGACCGGTTGTCTAAGATGGTTTGAGCCCTGTTCCGGCACCCGGAACAGGTATCTAAGGTGGTCTGCGGCCTATTCCGGCACCCGGAACAGGTATCTAAGGTTGTCTGGGTGTCCTGCACACCATTCCGGCACATGAAACCGCTATCCAAGATGGTCTGCATCCTGTTCCGGCACCCGGACCGGTTGTCTAAGATGGTTTGAGCCCTGTTTCGGCACCCGGAACAGGTATCTAAGGTGGTCTGCGCCCTTTTCTGGCACCCGGAACAGGTATCTAAGGTTGTCTGGGTGTTCTGTACACCATTCCGGCACATGAAACCGCTATCCAAGATGGTCTGCATCCTGTTCCGGCACCCGGACCGGTTGTCTAAGATGGTTTGAGCCCTGTTCCGGCACCCAGAACAGGTATCTAAGGTGGTCTGCGCCCTTTTCTGGCACCCGGAACAGGTATCTAAGGTTGTCTGGGTGTTCTGTACACCATTCCGGCACATGAAACTGCTATCTAAGATGGTCTGCATCCTGTTCCGGCACCCGGACCGGTTGTCTAAGATGGTTTGAGCCCTGTTCCGGCACCCGGAACAGGTATCTAAGGTGTTCTGCGCCCTATTCCGGCACCCTGAACAGCTATCTAAGGTTGTCTGGGTGTTCTGTACACCATTCCGGCACATGAAACCGCTATCTAAGATGGTCTGCATCCTGTTCCAGCACCCGGACCGGTTGTCTAAGATGGTTTGAGCCCTGTTCCGGCACCCAGAACAGGTATCTAAGGTGGTCTGCGCCCTATTCCGGCAACCGGAACAGCTATCTAAGGTTGTCTTGGTGTCCTGCACACCATTCCGGCACATGAAACAGCTATCTAAAATGGTCCGCCTACTGTTCCGGCACCCGGACCGGTTGTCTAAGATGGTTTGAGCCCTGTTTCGGCACCCGGAACAGGTATCTAAGATGGTCTGCGCCCTTTTCCGGCACCCGGAACAGGTATCTAAGGTTGTCTGGGTGTCCTGCACACCATTCCGGCACATGAAACCGCTATCTAAGATGGTCTGCATCCTGTTCCGGCACCCGGACCGGTTGTCTAAGATGGTTTGAGCCATGTTCCGGCACCCGGAACAGGTATCTAAGGTGTTCTGCGGCCTTTTAAGGCACCCTGAACAGCTATCTAAGGTTGTCTGGGTGTCTTGCACACCATTCCGGCACATGAAACAGCTATCTAAAATGGTCCGCCTACTGTTCCGGCACCCGGACCGGTTGTCTAAGATAGTTTGAGCCCTGTTCCGGCACCCGGAACAGGTATCTAAGGTGGTCTGCGCCCATTTCCGGCAACCGGAACAGGTATCTAAGGTTGTCTGGGTGTCCTGCACACCATTCCGGCACATGAAACCGCTATCCAAGATGGTCTGCATCCTGTTCCGGCACCCGGACCGGTTGTCTAAGATGGTTTGAGCCCTGTTTCGGCACCCGGAACAGGTATCTAAGGTGGTCTGCGCCCTTTTCTGGCACCCGGAACAGGTATCTAAGGTTGTCTGGGTGTTCTGTACACCATTCCGGCACATGAAACCGCTATCCAAGATGGTCTGCATCCTGTTCCGGCACCCGGACCGGTTGTCTAAGATGGTTTGAGCCCTGTTCCGGCACCCGGAACAGGTATCTAAGGTGGTCTGCGCCCTATTCCGGCAACCGGAACAGGTATCTAAGGTTGTCTGGGTGTCCTGCACACCATTCCGGCACATGAAACCGCTATCCAAGATGGTCTGCATCCTGTTCCGGCACCCGGACCGGTTGTCTAAGATGGTTTGAGCCCTGTTTCGGCACCCGGAACAGGTATCTAAGGTGGTCTGCGCCCTTTTCTGGCACCCGGAACAGGTATCTAAGGTTGTCTGGGTGTTCTGTACACCATTCCGGCACCTGAAACTGCTATCTAAGATGGTCTGCATCCTGTTCCGGCACCCGGACCGGTTGTCTAAGATGGTTTGAGCCCTGTTCCGGCACCCGGAACAGGTATCTAAGGTGTTCTGCGCCCTATTCCGGCACCCTGAACAGCTATCTAAGGTTGTCTGGGTGTTCTGTACACCATTCCGGCACATGAAACCGCTATCTAAGATGGTCTGCATCCTGTTCCGGCACCCGGACCGGTTGTCTAAGATGGTTTGAGCCCTGTTCCGGTACCCAGAACAGGTATCTAAGGTGGTCTGCGCCCTATTCCGGCAACCGGAACAGCTATCTAAGGTTGTCTTTGTGTCCTGCACACCATTCCGGCACATGAAACAGCTATCTAAAATGGTCCGCCTAATGTTCCGGCACCCGGACCGGTTGTCTAAGATGGTTTGAGCCCTGTTTCGGCACCCGGAACAGGTATCTAAGGTGGTCTGCGCCCTTTTCTGGCACCCGGAACAGGTATCTAAGGTTGTCTGGGTGTTCTGTACACCATTCCGGCACCTGAAACTGCTATCTAAGATGGTCTGCATCCTGTTCCGGCACCCGGACCGGTTGTCTAAGATGGTTTGAGCCCTGTTCCGGCACCCGGAACAGGTTTCTAAGGTGTTCTGCACCCTATTCCGGCACCCTGAACAGCTATCTAAGGTTGTCTGGGTGTTCTGTACACCATTCCGGCACATGAAACCGCTATCTAAGATGGTCTGCATCCTGTTCCGGCACCCGGACCGGTTGTCTAAGATGGTTTGAGCCCTGTTCCGGCACCCAGAACAGGTATCTAAGGTGGTCTGCGCCCTATTCCGGCAACCGGAACAGCTATCTAAGGTTGTCTTGGTGTCCTGCACACCATTCCGGCACATGAAACAGCTATCTAAAATGGTCCGCCTAATGTTCCGGCACCCGGACCGGTTGTCTAAGATGGTTTGAGCCCTGTTTCGGCACCCGGAACAGGTATCTAAGGTGTTCTGCGCCCTATTCCGGCACCCTGAACAGCTATCTAAGGTTGTCTGGGTGTTCTGTACACCATTCCGGCACATGAAACCGCTATCTAAGATGGTCTGCATCCTGTTCCGGCACCCGGACCGGTTGTCTAAGATGGTTTGAGCCCTGTTCCGGCACCCAGAACAGGTATCTAAGGTGGTCTGCGCCCTATTCCAGCAACCGGAACAGCTATCTAAGGTTGTCTTGGTGTCCTGCACACCATTCCGGCACATGAAACAGCCATCTAAAATGGTCCGCCTAATGTTCCGGCACCCGGACCGGTTGTCTAAGATGGTTTGAGCCCTGTTCCGGCACCCGGAACAGGTATCTAAGGTGGTCTGCGCCATATTCCGGCAACCGGAACAGCTATCTAAGGTTGTCTTGGTGTCCTGCACACCATTCCGGCACATGAAACAGCTATCTAAAATGGTCCACCTACTGTTCCGGCACCCGGACCGGTTGTCTAAGATGGTTTGAGCCCTGTTTCGGCACCCGGAACAGGTATCTAAGGTGGTCTGCGCCCTTTTCCGGCACCCGGAACAGGTATCTAAGGTTGTCTGGGTGTCCTGCACACCATTCCGGCACATGAAACCGCTATCTAAGATGGTCTGCATCCTGTTCCGGCACCCGGACCGGTTGTCTAAGATGGTTTGAGCCCTGTTCCGGCACCCGGAACAGGTATCTAAGGTGGTCTGCGGCCTTTTA